>NW_019396858.1:0-95204 GCF_000591075.1 Eurytemora carolleeae | reverse complement strand
CGCCTCCCCTTCCCTTGTTCCACCTTCCCTTCCAGACTCCCCCTAATCCTCTTTATCCTTTTATAAACTAGACTATATTAGGTGCTGCACCATTGATTGTATACAACTCCGCTAGTTTGATCATCTATATGCAGGATTGGGTAAAATACCTTCAATATTTTTTTAAGTTGATATTTTGGATTATGACAGGTAGTGATTATTTGCCGAGCACCGCGGATAGGTGCAGAGCACTGTGACCATCTAGGTATGCAATTTTCTATTGCATTTTAAACACTATTTTACTGCCATTATTCTCAAAAAAGCATATTTTCAAAAGACATAAATTATGAAAAGTAGTTAAAAAAAATGTGAGTTTCAAGATATTATTTTTCGTTTAACAACTAGTTAGGGAAATTTAAACTTACACCCTGGTGTCCCACGAAACATGACAGTTGGTGAATAGTTTTTAATGTATTCTTCCATATACTGTATTAGATATTAAAGACTTTTTCCAGTTTATTTAGTTTAAAAAAAAACTTTACTCAAATATATTTTACTTATGAATATTTATTATTATTCTCTATGGTAATAAAAAACTTGACATATTATGGAAGAAGACATTTTAAACTATTCACCAATTGTCTTGTTTCGTGTGAAACCCTGTATTTAATGCAATACAATTACACCGTGATCTTATTATTTGAGACAAACACATAATTTAAAAGAAAAAAACATAAATACTTTTATTATAAATTTCCCTCTGTTTAAAAATTACTTATGTTTCTGTAATTTTTATGTCTTATTTTCCCTTTTTTCGTCAACTTATGTTTACTTTAGTATCTTAATATTAATTGTCCTCAAAGTTATTAAAAAAAGTGTCATCTTTTTTCCGTCCATACTCCAAATAGCTTTTCTGTCTGTGGCCAAAATTAATGAATTTGAGCAAGCTACGTCGCAACTATCTTTTGCAGGTTTTGACTTAAAAAATATTTAGTTTTTTTTCCTATCAACATCATTTTGTTGTAAGATATTGTCATAAACAGTATCGAGCCGAGGGAGGGCCAAATCTGGTAGCGCCGCCGAAGGAAATGTTGGAATTCCCACAGAAATGATCAATTGAGACGACATATAATCTCATCTTTACTTTGATTTCAAACACATATTTCACTTTAATTTAGGCAGGTTTAGAAATAACTCCAATCTATGCTTTGCGAAAATGTTTAGAATAGATTTAAATGGCTCCTTTTACATTTGATGAGTTATGACCAATAAAAAGAGTACGTTTCGCGATTTAGAAATGTCCGACTGAAGGATCTGAAGGAGCTAAAGCAATATAAACTATATAGATAAGAGAGGTTGGTATGCAGGAATCTGAATTTATATTAGGAATTAACAGTACCTATTCTTAATTAAAATAAATTATAAAAAACAATGCTTAAACTTTAATGTGTAAAATTACAGTGACCTTTAGTAGTGAGTACAGTATATTGTGCATTCAGGTGTCCACAGACCACAAATGATCCATGCACTACATACTGTGCCTTGTAAGTAATTTCTGCTAATTTTAGGTCGACAGCTCTTAAATTCTATGAGATAATCGCTTGCAAAATTTTATATACTGCTAAAGAAAGTAAAATAAAAATGCCATGATTTTGTTCCACCATATCAATTTTTGTTTTCAATCAAAGAATTTTTGAAAAAAATACATTTAAATTGAATGAGATGGCCCATAAACCTATCAAAAATGGACGATTACGAAGAAAATGATAAATGACAGGATAAATTCAAGATTTTTTTAGAACTATGTAGGGCTTTTTTAAACTTTAGCAGCGAACATATCCTAATAAATATTTAGAGATATTAAGCTACTATTTAAATTTGTGCTTAGGGTACACATTGCAATGGGAAAAGCTACCACTTACAGTGAAAGCACGCCAGCGACGTCGGAGAACCGTGAATACGCTGAATAATATTTTTAAAACTCGTTTTTTGTTATAGTGCTTGAGAACTCAGATTAATTTGCCTGGTTTTCCTGTAAAAGTCAACACATTAAATTTAGAAATTTTAAAACCAAATTCAAATGATTCCCGGGATTTTTCCGATTCTCAAATCAAAATTTGAGTCAAATTAGTCAAGTGCTTCCTGAGTTATAGATAATCGAACATCTAAATAAAGAAACATACAAACATATGATTAAAAAATTCTTTTTCGTATTTTTGTATAAGGTAAACATCTGTTCTGTTTTAGGTTTATGAATGAGAAGTAAATATTCGCGATAATCTTGTGGTCACAGGGTTCAACCGTTCCCAGTAATTTGTGGTCAGCTTACTTTAAAATATCAATCTTTTATTTCTTAAGTGATTGTCGAAAGGAAAAGGGACTGAACATAGTTTTGAAAAAATATAACACAGGAGGAAAGATTAAGAAATTTAACCTAATGATAAAGTGTTTCTGAAATTTTAATTCATGATTTTAAATAGACCGTTTGATTCACAACGGTACTTTACAGGATCAACAATGAGAAAGATATCCTTGTTTTCTTTATATTTCCTTCCTTTCCCTTACTGCATAAATTATGTGATAGATGTCTCTGAAGTCTCATGTTTAAAGGGACTGTAAAGGAAAAATGAAAGGGGGTGTAGGCTGAAAGGTGATCACTTTAGCTCTCGATCGCGACCCATGAAAGTTATATCTGATGTTCCAATCTCGAGAAACTGATTTACAACTTTGTTAAATTTATACGAAAATTAATATATATACAATTTTGTATAAAAGTAGTGGGTTTAAATAGATCAAATTCAGTAAATATGCAACCAATCTGACAGCGATGATATCCCAGAGAAAGCTAATTGTAACTTAGGTTTACTCCAATTCTAATTTTATATTTGTTATTTCTATTTTTTATAGATTTAATTCATAATATTATTTATACGTCTCACTCTGTATTGCTTGACCAGAAATTCAACCAATGGCAGTGCAGTAAAGTGGTCACGTGATACAGGCGGAGACACGTGACCAGTATACTGCTCTGCCATTGGTGATAGTTTTGGTCACGTGATTTTCGAAATTTTACATATATGAACTTTCGTATAATTTTAACACAGTTTTATATCAATTTCTCGAGACAGGAACATCAGATAAAACTTTCATGGGTCGCGATCAAGAGCTAAAGTGATCAGCTTTCAGCCTATACCCTCTTTCATTTTTCGTTTACTGCAGTCCCTTTAATGGTTAGCCCTGTATTACACCCTAAGACTAGGAAAACTCCTAATTCCATTAAATCTTCTAGGTATTGAAGATAAAAATCTGTATAAATTATGTGTACATGTAAACTCATGTTTTTCTAAACAGAAAGTACATAAACAAATCATTATAAAAAGAAAGGTGAAAAAACTAACTGTAATTGTGTAAATAACAAATGTCCCTCCCCCTGGACTAATTTTAACCAACATCTTTTCCATATTCCATGTTTTATGAAATCAACCTCTGTCAAAATCCTCTTAGGTCGGATGGTGACTAAAACTGTTTACTTATTATGTAGATGGTACACATGCATTTTACAGTTCGGTCCAGTCACATAAAAAAAAAATACAATTGGATGTGAACTTTTGTTTTCTCTCTTATACTTTTTTGTCTGTGAATGCATTTTAGATGATATCTGTGTATGGTTGAATTATACACCACAATGCGATCGAATACAAATTAAAGAAACCGAACATATTTAGCCCTAGTTAGTCCAGGGTGGGCGGAAATTAGTAAACGCTGATTACCGTAAAAAATGATAAAATTGTAATAAAACAAAAAACTTTATTATATTTTAACTTAAAATTTTACTATTTATACTATTTATTATGTACATTGCACGAGACCCAGAGATTGACTAGTATATCAAGTTTATAAGTTTACAAAAAAATTGAAATATGTCTTTAACGCGCGCATGAAAGATTGATTTTTAGCACAATTACATAAATAAGGCAATTTGCTGTGCAAAAATATCATTGATAGATTTTTTAGATAGAAGAAAGAAATCAAGAATAATTTCCGTTGTTAAATCAATTTTATGCCGTTCGTGCACAAAAGCAAAAACTTTAGTACAAAGTTATTAAATAAACATTTAAATATAAAGCTCTGGTTTATATCTTTATAAATATTATAAAGATTAGTTTTCTTTGGTTTCAGTTATTCATTATCACTGATATATAAGTATTTTGTATATCACAATCAAAAAGGGGTTTCTTTGGAATACAAGATGATAAAATGTCAATTGACTTTTCTGGAAGAAAGACTTCATACTCTGCTTCATCTTCTATTTGAGAAAAAACTTCTGAGTATTTTGGAATTTTCCAAGAGTTGTACTTTACAATCTTGAGAAGCATAATTCTAAACTCGAAAATTATTTAACTAGAACTTTCTCCTAGATGATCTTCAGTTTCTGAATCATGATCAGCATTATGATCTTCACGTTCTGTATCAAGATCTTCACTATGATCTATAAGATCTAAAATTAGTTGCCCGAAAGGTAGGTTTGTTGCTGATACTTGAAATTCATTTTCAAGATCATTTTGCTCCAGTCCTACACCAGAATCATCTTCAAGTTTAAAGTGTTCATCAATCTTATCAAGATCTTTGATGCTTGCATGTCTTTTCAATGATAACGATGAATGATCTTCCTTCTGCGGTTGTACTTGTACTTGTTGTTGTTGTTGTTGTTGTTGTTGTTGTTGCATGGAAGAAGTATTGTTATGATTAACTAATTCTAGAGTTCTATCGTCCTCAACCTCGTCTTCAGGAACACTGGAATATTCAGATGTTTTATCAATTATTATTACCATTATTATTGGAACTTTCATTATTACTATTATTCTTATTATTAGTATTGCTATCATAACCATTATAATTATCATCATTATTAAAATTAATATTATCGCTGTTATTATGATATAATATGCTATCATCATATTGCTATTATCATCATTATTATTATTATTATTATTATTATTACTATTGTTACCTAAGAATACTATTGCATGTCTCCAGGGTTTCATATTCTCTCTCAAATTCTTTCTGTAGTTTCTTTCCGTAGCTTTCAGCTCTAAACATTAAATAGTTAATCAAAATAAACTCAAAGTATTTCAAAAGCACAATGTAGAATATAGATATTTCTAGATGCATTTTTTGCACAAAATTTCTGTTTTGAAACTTCCTTGACTTTGCTCCCTTTTAAAAGATTTTGTTCAATTAACGAGGCACATGCGATACCCTTTTATCCTTTTTCTGATAAATATTGTGGAAGATATTGTCGTTTCCTAGTTTGAGTTAATTTCTTACGATTTCCTCCTTCCATTATTTCAGAAGCAGAAATCTTATAAAGAACCCACAATGAAAACTATTGATGCTAAAAAGTGCTTTAAAATTTTAAAATGTACATGTTTAGGACTACAAAATGTACATGTCTAGGACTAAAAAATGTACATGTCTAGGACTAAAAAATGTACATGTCTAGGACTACAAAATGTACATATATAGGTCTACAAAATACAAAAACGTACATATATAGGTCTACAAAACGTACATGTCTAGGACTACAAAATGTACATGTCTAGGAATACAAAATGTACATTTCTAGGACTACAAAATGTACATATCCAGGACTACAAAATGTACATGTCTAGGACTACAAAATGTACATATCTAGGACTAATGTACATGTCTAGGACTACAAAATGTACATGTCTAGGAATACAAAATGTACATATCTAGGACTACAAAATGTACATGTCTAGGAATACAAAATGTACATATCTAAGACTATAAAATGTACATATCTAGGACTACAAAATGTACATGTCTAGGACTACAAAATATACATATCTAGGACTACAAAATGTACATATCTAGAACTACAAAATGTACATAACTAGGATTACAAAATGTACATGTCTAGGACTACAAAATGTACATAACTAGGACTACAAAATGTACATGTCTAGGACTACAAAATGTACATGTCTAAGAATACAAAATGTACATGTCTAGGACTACAAAATGTACATGTCTAGGAATACAAAATGTACATGTCTAGGACTACAAAATGTACATATCTAGGACTACAAAATGTACATGTCTAGGACTACAAAATGTACATGTCTAGGAATACAAAATGTACATTTCTAGGACTAAAAAATGTACATATCTAGGACTACAAAATGTACATTTCTAGGACTACAAAATGTACATATCTACTAGGACTACAAAATGTACATATCTAGGACTACAAAATGTACATATCTAGGACTACAAAATGTACATGTCTAGGACTACAAAAAATGTACATGTCTAGGATTACAAAATGTACATATCTAGGACTACAAAATGTACATGTCTAGGACTACAAAATGTACATATCTAGGACTACAAAATGTACATGTCTAGGACTACAAAATGTACATATCTAGGACTAAAAAATTGTAAACTTGAATCCGTTAGGTAAAATCAAACACTTTGAAGCCAACAAACTTGTAAACTTGAATTAGTTGGATAAAATCAAAAATCCTTGCTACACTTTAAAACCGACCCAGTCTTAGAAATTGATGCAACTTTTAATAGAAGTCTGGATCTTTGTACAATTTAAATGGAGTATGGCTTGAACAAATATTAATTTAATCGATATGTGTATCAATTACTCTCAGGTTTATCATCGAATCCCTCCTGGGTTTAAATTGGCATTGATTTATTAATAAAGAACACTTTAGATTACCGGGATTCATACGTATTGTCTTTTCATAAAAAAGAATACCTTTATTTTTTTAATGAAAAAATATAAATAAAATATAAACTTAATTACAGTATTGCTGATGCGGCCTAGTGACTGTTTGATTTATATTATATACATGATTTATTGATCAGTTTTATGTAACATTGCATTTCCATGGATTTACATATGTTAATGAATTAAGTCTTTGCCAAAAAAATCTGATTTTCTAAACCTTAATATCTTTTCAATCCAATGGCGTAGACCTTTGATATTTTAAACTTTGAATTCTGTTAGATCAAATAATCTGGGTTTGAAATATCAAAGGAATTTTCATCTTTTAACCTTTAAAGATGCAAATACTCTAAACTCATGGATTTTGAAGATTCCCTTGTATGATTGTGGATTTGTTCATGCTTGTAATTTGAGGGGATATTATTTTCATATTTTAAGATAATTTCTTATTGTTTTGTATTTATTAGATTCAAATCTACTAAACCCTATCAGAGAAACTTGTTTGGTTTCAATCAATGCGACGTTTTTTATAATCAGACGGCGTTCAGTCCAAAAAGCTAATCGTATATTTTTCACCTGTTAATGTCTATTTCAATTGTCCTGAGAAAGGTTCGCCTACCCTAAAAATATTAAAAATATTCGGTTAAAATTGGTAAAAGTAATTAATTGTACGCCATTTTATAAATGCACGTCAAACATAACTAAATTTTTCAATTATATAAACTCCTCCTATTGAAGCGCTAATGAGAAAAATGAAAATGTTTATAATTTCCAAGGTGTCGCCATAATGTTGGATTTTCTTATTCTTTGCCGTAAAACATCGTGGTAGGCGATTATATCAATATAATGAAGACGACTTTTTAAATTGAGTTTTGATTGTTAACAAGCTTTTTACGAATTACAAGTAATCAAAGAGAAGCTTTTTAATTGACGCTTCTCTTGATCTCTATGTTTATTTGTATCCATGATGTTTAACAGTTTGATATAAATAAAAATTGAAATAAAAAATCGTATTTATTAAATTGATATATGCGACGACAACTGTAGAAAAAAGATGATCAATTTTACACTTCAGCGTCATTTTGTTATTAAATGTGTTGAAAAGAGCTTACCTCGTAGTTTTTAACCATGTGTGATAAAGAAAAATCATTCCTCTTAATATCATAGCTTAATCTAAAAAGTTAATTAACAATTACATCAACACGCGCGGGAAACTTAATTACATGTGAAGATTACTAATTTAAGAAACAAGAAATACATTTTTTTATGGAATAGTTGTATGGAAAAAGAAAAGTAAAAATACAATTTTTTTATTATTAAAATCCAGAGTTCTACATAATATAAAGTTTGATTTTTGTGGTAACAAAAAAAGAAAATAACGATGTAAAAACTTATTGTAAAAATAGTGCAGTGTAAGATATAGTGCATTTTGTAAGTGTACAGCTACAAGGAAAGGTCGATTTTTACAGAATTTTCTAAATCTAATTTACTTTAACTGGAATTGTATGGAGCACAAAAATCTGAACAACGACGATAATTATTTCTGTAAAATCTCTAGTAAGACAAATTCGACTTTGACGGAAAAGAATATTTTTACAAACCTGCACCGCAAAAATGGGTGTTTCAAGATCAGTCTAAAGCCACTATCATTAATTTTTAGATATTTTCAGAATGTTTTTAGTTTTTTTAAGACATTTTAATATCCAATATTCCCTGTGCAGAGTACAGTGTACATCACACCATTTTAAAAGTTGAATGATCCGTGCCGGTACAACAAGTACTTTACATGCGCATTCAGTCGTATTGTCCAGTCTGGTCTACCCTGTGTAGACCCAGCACGTTTTATGCAACAAATGTATCCTGACAAGATTACAGTGACTTGTATACCTTGAATTGATTTGAACCATATTCTCTAGATCGGTCTCCAATCTTTTCTTCTCTTCAGATCCTTCATCTACCTCCTGATCAATATATTTGGAAATTATAACATTTATTGCATTTTTAAAAATTTTGAAATAATTGACAATGTGCAGTACCTGCTTTTTAATATTTTCTTCAATATCAATCAATTCTTCTTCCCTCGCCTGTAATAATTACAAAACAAATTGATTTTTCTAAAAACATAAAAAAGTGATAAATTGTGACTGGAAATATTACTGTGAATCCTTATTCTTACTTTTATTTAATTGAAATTGTTTTTAAAAATGCAAGAAATCAAAATGTCGCCTGCAGCTGGGCATAGGGAAGAAATAGTTCTACCTGAATCTGAGCATTTAGGCTCACAATACTTTCCAGAACTTTTAGAATTTCTTCAATATCCTCCTCTTCCTCATCCTCATCCTTTTCCACATCATCTTCTGCTAGATCTGCCAGATAATCCATAGACTGGAAAATAAGAATAAATTTAACATGTTTACAATGGTGGATGTAGATCTATGATATTTCAAATTAAAAATGGCCGCTATAAAAGAAAATATGAACATTTAGACGCAAAAATCTCCAGGATTTGGGTAGTTGCAAGGATATAGTAATTAATGGATTATTTCGTTGCATTAAACCTTTTTGTGCCACTACAGTGAGACTGAGAACCAGAAAACTCTGGAATAGGAAGACGACTGTAAGAGTCCAATGAACTTGATACACAACAAATGTGCAGTGTAAACAGACCAACTTAACTTTTTCCACAGTTTTCTGATTATCACTGTATTTTAAATTAGAAGAAAAATATGGTTTTTCTTCAAAATATCTTGTAATACAAAGGTTTGAATGATTCAAATTTATTGGAAAATGGAAAAATTGTATTAAAATGTAACTCAACTCTAATCTTTATTCACAAAAACATGTATTGTATGTAGATTCTAGAAGAAATATAAACTAATTCAGCCTAAGCAAGGAATTGCTGTACAATTTTTCTGTAAACAAAAGGACGACATGGGTTGTATACCTTCCTTCTGTTGTACCTTCCTTCTGTTGTACCTTCCTTCTGTTGTACCTTCCTTCTGTTGTACCTTCCTTCTGTTGTACCTTCCTTCTGTTGAACTTCCTTCTGTTGTACCTTCCTTCTGTTGTACCTTCCTTCTGTTGTATACCTTCCTTCTGTTGTATACCTTCCTTCTCTGTTGTACCTTCCTTCTGTTGTATACCTTCCTTCTGTTGTACCTTCCTTCTGTTGTACCTTCCTTTTGTTGTACCTTCCTTGTACCTTCCTTCTGTTGTACCTTCCTTTTGTTGTACCTTCCTTCTGTTGTACCTTCCTTCTGTTGTACCTTCCTTTTTGAACTTTATTTTGATACAAATATATCTGTTTAGATTCGGCTGATGAGTAACCACAATCTCAGATTTTTTATCACTATATCTTTGTAACCCCATGTCATAGACTATTTCTAACTATGATAAATATCAAATATCAAAGGTTTTCAACATCAGAAAATTTGTTTTTATGAAAAGAATTTAGTTCCTTGTAACTTACTTTATACTCAGAATCTGTATGGGTAACCATAGCGCTACCAATCCCACTATCATGGCTATATAACTCATCTCCCTGCTCCATAGTACTAAAAATACAAAATTAATTAATTACAAAAAGAAAATAAAAAAACTTTATCAAAGCTTTACATTATGCGTCTTGTTGTAAATGCATACGGGGTTACTACAGTGGTTGGGTGTCAACCATAAACTCCTTTAATATTAAAGTATAAAAGATTAAATGCGTTTTTACATAACTATCTGGCAAGAAAAAGAAAAAGAAAATACAAAAATTTTATCAAAGCTTTATATTATGTGTCTTGTTGTAAATGCATACGAGGTTACCATAGTGGTTGGGTGTCAACCATAAACTCCTTTAATATTAAAGTATAGAGGATTAAATGCGTTTTTACACAACTATCTGGCAAGAAAAGGAAAAAGTTCAAATTTTCTGAAAACCATGAATTTAAGTCTCATCCTCTGTGCGAAACCTCCTGTAAATATCAACGGTAGAGGAAGATATTTTGAGATCGCCACTGTCGATTTTATATTTGTGATTTTTCTAGTGATAATCTTAAAGGTACCGTCGTCGTAATTTAAAATATACACTTCCTTTAAAGAAATATTCTTAATTTTTAAACTTAAAATTAAACAAAACAAGGAAAGGAGGTTGAAAAATGTATTCTCATTCTAAATACAAAACAAGGAAAGGAGGTTGAAAAATGTATCCCCATTCTAAATACAAACAAGGAAAGGAGGTTGAAAAATGTATCCGCATTCTAAATTACAAAACAAGGAAAGGTGTTTGAAAAATATATCCTCATTCTATATACAAAACGAGGAAAGGAGGTTGAAAAATGTATTCTCATTCTAAATACAAAACAAGGAAAGGAGGTTGAAAAATGTATCCCCATTCTAAATACTAAACAAGGAAAGGACGTTGAAAAATGTATCCTCATTCTAAATACAAAACAAGGAAAGGAGATTGAAAAATGTGTCCTCATTCTAAATACAAAACAAGGATAATCTTCATCATTGACGGGGATAAAGAATTGTAGAGTCACTTTTATAATTACGATGACGTGATTAATTAGAATTTATTTTTGAATAAATTCTAATCATCTAATCAGCAACAATGCCAAGAGGTAGAAATTCATTTGTTTTGAAATAATAAGTATTTATTAATGATAATGACCACAGTCTTGATTGGTTGGTCAATAGTTAACCAGGATATGTTTAATCAAGTATTGGTTTCTCTTCTTACCTGAGAAAAGTTTTCATGATGTAATTTTTCCCTTTTTCATTCTTCCCAGGATCCTGTAACAAAAAAAAGTTTATTCCAACAAAATATTATTTCAATCAGTGGCACAACTAAGAGGGGCGAACCGAGAACCCCCCCCCCCCTCAGCATATTTCGCCCCCCTCTCGCCCACCCCTCATTTGACATGATCATGATTGTGGACCATCTTTTATCAAATTTTGTCAATTAAGAAAAAAATACAAAAAAAGAATAACAAGAAATATAATAAGGATTATATCGGACTATTAGGACTTTTGCAGACTGGGATAAGCTCCTTACTGGCAAACAAGGACAGAGGGACTTCAATCAGAAAGTCTATTATGAATCATGGACAGACTAAATATAGTCAAGTGCTGCCAGGAACTATAATTACTACTTAGTACTGCACAGACCTACGATTAAGGAACCATATAGTGGACAAATATGACTATATAGTGAATGAATTAAAAAAAACTGCTGTAGACTGTTATAGGGGACTTTATATACATAGTGAATATGACAATGCCAGGGACTAACAGACACCAAGAAGTACATGAAAAGACACAAGAAGAGCAAATGTTTATTTAATTCACTCATGTCGTACATTTTAGAGCTGCTGGAAGTATATTTTTTTAAACACAAGAACAAAACATGGTTATTATAAGAATTTAGTATATTATTAAGTACAGAGCCAACCCTTCAACGATTAAAAAAAATTTCACCGGGGGGCTAGCCTGCCCCCCTGTACCCCCAACCCAGCCCCTCAAAATCAAATTTCGCCCCCCCCCCACACACACAAAAACCACTGATTTAAATCACCCCATTAAGCAGTGTTTAGCCAATTTTATTCTATTTACTAATCATTAATCAAACATGATCATCATAATATTCGCATGGTTTAAAGTTCTTAAAAATCTCTTACTGTTTAGTGGATTTTATATTTCTTATCTCCTGTTTCTTTAGTTTCCTCCAGTTTTCCTGTTTCTCCTGCTGTTTAGTGAATTTTTAATATTTTACCTTCTGTTTCTGTAGTATTCTCCTGTTTTCCAGTTTCTCCGACTGTTTAGTGAATTTTATTTCTTACCCCCTGTTTCTCTAGTTTCCTCCAGTGTTCCTGTTTCATCATACTGTTTAGTAAATTTTATATTTCTTACCTCCTGTTTCTCTAGTTTCTTCCTGTTTCTCCTACTGTTTAGTAGATTTTATATTTCTTACCTCCAGATTTTCAAGTTTTTCTCGTTTCTCCTACGGTTTACTGAAATTTATATATTTTACCTCCTGTTTCTCCAATTTTCTCTTGTTTTCCTGTTTCTCCTGCTGTTCTAGCCGTTTCAGCTGCTCCCTTAGACTATTTTGCTGATTTAGAATTTTCCCGATTATATCCTGCAAAAAATGAAATTAATTATCGATGAAACTGGTTTGACTTTGTACTTTAGAAGTCAAGTGACAAACTGAAAGATTTAGAAAACATGTCTATCTCACTGTGATAACAAGGTTGCAAGCTCTCAAGCAAAATCAAAAAGAATTTTGCCAATCACTTCTTAAAAACCATAGCTAAGGACAAGTGCTTTTTTATAACCAGGCATATGTGATCTCAATCCTTGAGAAGAAACCTCTTTTCTTTATTTTTTAAGATTAAATCAGCAAATATTTAAAAACTTAGAAATCAGATTATAAGACGAAAAACAATTTATACATTGACTCGGTTCATTGGGTTGGATTCTATTCCTTGTCAAGCATAATTAATGATTTATTATTTTTTAATCAGTATCATGTAGGTTATTCAAGAAAATATTTCATTTGTAAGTACAATTTTAATCTATTGCGTTTATAAGGAGAGAATGTAAAAACGACTCATACCGAAGAACGTAGCGTTCATGTAAATTCAGAAAGTTGCAACATTCCGTATCTGTACCTGTACATCTATAAACTATCTCTACCTTTACATCTATAAATAATCTGTACCTGTACATATACAAATGATCTGTACATGTACATATATAAGTTAGTTTTACCTGTACAATGTACATCTATAAAATATCTATACCTGTATGTACTTTTATAATATATCTGTACCTGTACAATGTACATCTACAATATATCTGTACCTGTACAATGTACATCTAAAATATATCTGTACAATTGTACAATGTATATCTATAATATATCTGTACCTGTACAATGTACATTTATAATATATCTCTACCTGTACAATGCACATCTATAATATATCTGTACCTGTATAATGCACATCTATAATATATCTGTACTTGTACAATGTATATCTAAAATATATTTGTACCTCTACAATGTACATCTATAATATATCTGTACCTGTACAATGAACATCTATAATATATCTGTACCTGTACAATGTACATCTATAATATATCTCTACCTGTACAATGTACATCTATAATATATCTGTATCTGTACAATGTACATCTATAATATATCTGTACCTGTACAATGTATATCTATAATATATCTGTACCTGTACAATGTACATCTATAATATATCTGCACCTGTAGTACAATGTACATCTATAATACCTGAACTGGATCTGCATGTTTTCTTTTCTCCTTCTTAGGTCTGGTTAAACTGGATGGATGCCTAAACAAGAAGATTTGCATTAAAGGGATTATTCATGTATTTTAAATGCAGGTTTGTGGTAAAATAAACGATTGAGTGCATTTATTAAAAAAAAAGTCTTATAAAGTTCCTCCTGACAGTATTTTGTCCATATTCTTTTTAAATGTTTCAATTCAATGGCAACAACCGTTGGCAAAGATTAAATACAATTGTTCTAAAATACATAAATCACGAAGGATAGGATCGAGTCACGTAGGATAGGATCGAGTCACGTAGGATAGGATCAACTCACGTAGGATAGGATCGAGTCACGTAGGATAGGATCGAGTCACGTAGGATAGGATCGAGTCACGTAGGATAGGATCAACTCACGTAGGATAGGATCGAGTCACGCAGGATAGGATCGAGTCATGTAAGATAGGATCGAGTCACGTAGGATAGGATCGAGTCATGTAAGATAGGATCGAGTCACGTAGGATAGGATCGAGTCACGTAGGATAAGATCGAGTCACGTAGGATAGGACAGAGTCACGTAGGATAGGATCGAGTTATGTAAACAAAGAGTAAAAAGTTATTTATTCAATAATGTGTGCCATAGAGGAGCAATTTTAAAATAATTATATCAGAATTTAGCATATTTCTTAGAAAATACTTACGTTTTCACAATCTCTAACCCCCACCCCCACCCCCCGCTAGTTTAATGCGCCTCAAAAAATGATTGTATAAAGATAATGTTAGCTACTTTCCCAAAGGCATTTTACAAAGCGGTAATTTCCCAAGGGTATTTTCCGAAGTGGCAACTTCCCAAGTGTGTAATTTCCCAAGCGGAAACTTCCCAATTCTGTTCTAGCCTCAGCGCTCTGCCACTAGCCTGTTCTTGCCAAAAAGCTCGGTTTTATCTAATTTCATATCTATCTATGTTGCTTTTTATGGATTTCTTATTTATCATATGTTAAAAATTCCGCTGTGATGACATAGAAAAATTCCAATCATAGAATTAAATAATTAAATTAGAGAATCATTTGTTAATAATATATTGGAAATTTAACGGATGTATAAACATAGTAATTACTTTTATTATGTGCGTACGCATACGCTTCAGAGTGAAGAGGGGGGGCAGGCCGGGGGGGGGGGGTCAAGCCTCATTTTCTTTATTAATACAGTAAACATTAAAATGTCAACACATTTTTATGCATTATTCTAATTACTTTATGGTACTTTTTCTATATTTTGATATTATCTAACTGTAGTAAATTCTTTAATATCTGGTAATACTTAAAAAAATATGTTTGGAACAAAAAAAGCAAAGATTTTAATCTATCGAAAAAGGTACATTAATTTTAAACTAATTTAGGATTCAATAATCTACCACGAAAGAAGTAATCAATTTATTAATAGTCCCATCCAACCAAATGCTGAGGTTTTGAATGACATAAAACATAAAACATAAAACATAAAACATAAAACATAAAACATAAAACATAAAACATAAAACATAAATCCCCTTTTGAAAATTGATAGTTGAATCCCTAGGTTTTATCATTTAAACAACTAGGTATTCCATCTTTTCTTCAACAATTTCCCAGTAAATCCACACAACAGTTATAGGCAGATGAACCATGACTTTTATATCTATTTATCTATCTATCTATCTATCTATCTATCTATCTATCTATCTATTTATCTTTACTTGTGTGTCTCTCGCGTGCTTAATACAACTTTCTCTTACATAATTATTGCGTTTAATATTTGATTGGATAGAAATTATTAAAATATTAATTAGATAATTTTCCAGTCAAAGCACTTCCTTTAACTGCTGTTCCTCAATTACATGTATTCATTTATTTGGAATATTTTTTACGTATTTCTAAGTATTTTTTTGGTAGTGGTACTAGGTATCTTGTATCCGAGTAAGTACCTGGTATCCGAGTAAGTACCTGGTATTCGAGTAGGTACGTACCTGTTATCTGAGTATACACCTGGTCCGTATACAAGTAAATACACGGGTATCTGAGTAAGTGCCCGGTATCTGGGTATGTATCTGGTAAACTAGTTTAAGTACCTGGTATCTGGGTATGTATCTGGTATCCTAGTTTAAGTACCTGTTATCTGGGTATGCACCTTTTATCCGAGCAAGTACCTAGTATCTGGTGTCTGAGTAGGTATCTGGTATCTAAAAAGGTACCTGGTATCTGAGTAGGTACCCGGTATCTGAGTAGGTATCTGGTATCTGAGTAGGTATCTGGTATCTGAATAGGTACCTGGTATCTGAGTAGGTACCTGGTATCTGAGTAGGTATCTGGTATCTGAGTAGGTATCTGGTATCTGAGTTGGTACCTGGTATCTGAGTAGGTACCTGGTATCTGAGTAGGTATCTGGTATCTGAGTAGGTATCTGGTATCTGAGTAGGTACCTGGTATCTGAGTAGGTATCTGGTATCTGAGTAGGTATCTGGTATCTGAGTAGGTATCTGGTATCTGAGTAGGTACCTGGTATCTGAGTAGGTACCTGCAGGTTTCTGTGTAGGTATATAGTATCTGAGAAGGTGTCTAGTATCTAAGTAGGTACCTGGTGTCTGAGTAGGTATCAAGTATCTGAGAAGGTGTCTAGTATCTAAGTAGGTATCTGGTATCTGCGTTGGTACCAAGTATTTGTGTATGTACCTGGTATCCGGGTAGGCCCCTAAAGTATCTGAGTAAGTACCTGGTATCCAAGTACGTACCTGGTATCCGGATATGTACCTGGTGTCCGAGTAGGTACCTAGTATCCGGGTAAGTACCTGGTATCCGATTAGGTATCTAGTATCCGGGTATGTACCTGGTATCTGAGTTTGTACCACTCTGCTGTTTTCTCCAAAGTTTAGAATCCTTTCTAATCACTGGGTTCCGACTCACCCTGATCAGTAACATTCATTTTTCATTTATTCATTTATCCTTTCATTTATCCTTTCATTTATTAACAACTATTTGTTTGATTCATTTCTAAATTGATTCATAACATTATTTATTCATTTATCCATTTTTTCATTCTTTTATTAATTTATTACTTTATAAAATTTTCCTATCATTTTTAATTTTATTAATTTATTCATCCATAAATTCATTCAATAATTCATTCCTCTATTCATTAATTTATAAAATTTTGATTTATTTATTAAATAATCTTTTTACTTTATTTATTATTTATTTATTCTTTTCATCTTTTATTCATCCTTAAATTCTTTCATTTCTTGATTCATCCTATAAATACGTGTTTTAAAATTATTTTACTCATCTTTTCATTCATTCATTTATTAATTTATCCTTTATACTTCATTTCCTTCTTACGAATAATTTATTTATCTTCTAAAAAGAGGAATCTGATATGATCTAAATATAAATAACACGAACGTTTTAGATACATGTTTTTATGGAAATTCAAAAACAGTTCCTCGGTCCAGTTATCTTTGCAGTTACTTATTCTCTTGTAGATTTACTTTAATTTACTAATATGAATATACAAATATACCTAATTCTTTTTAGAACAAACTTTACACTTGTTCTATCCTCTCCCCATCCTTCCCATATACTCAGTATTCGAGATCCGGCCTGGATAGTTTATATGTTAGATGGAACACTTTATCAAAGATTTGATCTACAAATATTTGACTTGGTGTTCCGTTAATTTATTTGTTTGTATCAAATAAACATGGAATAACTCAAATTATATATCTCAAACTTAGAATATTTGATCTGGCATAATTCATAGTTTGAAATATCAAAGGTCTACGACATACATCGGGTTGCAAAGATATATAAATCCGAATTTTCAAAATGATATCAATGTTTGCATCTACTGCGAAGAATCAACTTGTAGTTTGATTTAAGAATACTAAATATATTAAATGCAGCTTTTATGATTGACCAACAGAAAAAGAAGCGGAACGAATAACTTTTTCATTTTGAGAATTGTCTTATTTATTTTTCTCTTTTTACCTTTAATGGCCGGTCAACGCGTTTCCAACGTTCACAAAGAACATAGTCTTCCACCTGCAAATATTGATAAATAATATTAAGATAAAATGAAAAATGAATAAATAAAAAAGAATTAAATGATATATTTAATTGCAGGTAACATTTTAGCATATTATAAAATCTCCAGTTAGATACCATTGCTTTGAAAGTACGAGACAAAATTTGAATTTTGAGGATGAGAAAAAACTTGTTAGATGGAGAGTAATAAAGAGTTAATAAATAACCTAGTAACAAGAAAAGAACAAATGTTAATGGAATTTTCATGTTTATATAAATCAATAAAAATATACAATATGAAGGGGAATGGGGGATTTTTCAACATTTTATAGTAAAGTACAGTGTTATCCACCAAAATACGACTCCAGAGACGACTGTTTGTATTTCAATCAGACTTTTTCTAACTTCTTGGTGGCTTGCAACTGTAAACTTGTTTGTTTCTTTGTCAAAATATTAAGCATTATTGCTATTACGCAATAAGTCAAGAAGACTATATTAAACGTTTAGGTCAAAATTAAACCTTAAGATAGTTAAAGTTTAATGTCGTCAATAAAATCTCATTCTATGCTGAAATCTGAAATGATCCAGATCACGGTCGGAGAATACATAATGCTATATAGGCAGGGTTGGAAACAGGATTTAAGTGAGGGGGGGGGGGTGCTAGATTTATTTCGAAAAAAAATCCAGATTTAGGAACAAAAAGACCTGCCGGAGGCGAAAATTTTTTTAGATAGATATTTTTATTGTTTTGCACTAGGTTTACTTTCCTTTAAGTGCTATTGAGGAGCTATTCTGAAATCTCGGGGGGGGGGGGCTACGCCCTCCCTGAATCCGTCAGGGGGTGCGAAGGTCCTGCTGCCCCCCCCTGTATCCGCCCCTGTATATTGCATCACATCTTATAACATGCAATAAATTAACATGAAAACCAATCTAACTAAACTTGATTGATCAATTTTATAATTTTCAATTCATTTGGAATAAATTGTGAAACATTTAGAAATAAATTCTTGCATTTTTATCGCACAAATTAATTTTGGATTAAAAACAGAAAATAAACATCTAAATCGTTCAATTATAAATATCATGATATAATGCATTATACGTTTGTTTTATTCAAAAATCTAAAATAAAATGATATTTTATATAGATTGAGAGATCTGAACTCCATGAACTGTCAAGTGTCAAACTATTATTCTGTTTCCATTGAACACAACACATAAACTCAGGTGTAACAGACCTACGCCCTTTTTAAAACAAAGAACTGTAGTTTTTACACAAAATAGACAATTCATTATTTATGAAATATCTATCTATTAAGTTTTTATTTTGTTTGCTCTAGCACTCTCATGTTTTCATTATATATAATCTCTTGAAGATCTAATTGATTTTTAGGAAATTATACTTTAATGAATTTTTAATTTTTTTTATCTATATCTATAAATATATCTATGCAGTATAGATAAATAAATGAAGTACATTTAAGTCCTCTCAGGTCGACTATTTAGAGCACAAAAAGATGAACAAAATGTCCGCTTTTTACAAATATAAATATCATTTGTCGACAAATACTGCATCGAAAATTAGTTTAAAAGATGTTAAATGTTGTGAAATGACACATTCATAATAACCTCTTTTAATTTTAATTCATGTTACGGATCCCAAAGTGTATTTTTAAGAAATTAAAACATTGAAATAATAAAAAATATTTTAATATTTCATCTCACCAGCAAACTTTATGATCCTTAGCAGCTAGTATTTGGTTAACCTTTCAAGGATAATGTTTATCTATTTATGTAACTGTCTTGTGTTATGATGCGGGACAGTATGTTTTTTTCTGCCGGAATATTTTTCTTTTTTTGTTGTTTATTTAAGGAAGGTTTAAATTCAAGTAAAAATCACAACAAAAATGTAATTTCCCTTATGATAACACAAGACTGCAGTTGGATATATAAATTTATTCAATTCAAGTTTTAAATAAATTTTCGATTTTTTTATTGAAATCCGCAAAATAAAAAGGGACACCTGCTTTGCCGGTATAAAATGTACTTATTTGCCTCGGAACAAAAAAGAAACTTTAATACCCAAGATCATGAAATTGTGAGTAAAAATCCGGGTTAAAAATTATCTTAAAGTTAAAATAAAGTTCATTAACATTAGGATTAATAATTATCATTATTTTTTTAAAGCCAAAAACAATTGCGAAAAGTAAAAAAAATGAGAAAATATTTAAGAGAAGCAAACATTTAATTTTATCATTTAAAATATTTTAGAGAAACCTTAACATCGTTTTAAAATTAAGTATTGGTTATTTTAATTTATTGAATACTTTAAAAAGTATACTGTGGTCTGTGATCTTTTATTATCGTAAAATAATTCTTTCTTTATTCAGTACTTAGAACTTCTTTGCAAATTATAATTTTTAAAAAAATCTTATTCTAAAAAAATCTTCAACACTGTTATTTGACCACCTATCCTCCTGTATAAGTGACATATATATTGGATTTGATTTATTGCCATAATTGTGAATGAATAGCATAATAATAACATACCTTCGCTTTCTTATTCTGTTTGGTTAAAATGGCGTCAATAATATCTGAGCACGTGGTCACATTAGATACTCCGGCAATCCACTTGGTGACCTCATCAACCACTACAGGGACCTCAACCTCGCGAGGCACAACCAACAGGTGCATTGACTTCGAAAGTACAGACTTCAATGTCTGCCCTTTATGATTTCTCGGATTTAGTTGATTTCGAGATGATCTGAGATGTGTTCCATCTTCTATTCTAGAATAATGACGACCTTCCTCTCTATAATGTTTTTTAGGCCGTTCCTCATCTTTTGGTTGCCTTTTACTACCATGTTCGTGTTCCTCTTTTGGTGCACGGGGTAATGATCGAGATTTTCGTTTGGCCGGCTGTTCGAGCCGGTCACGTGACCTGTGGGTATTGCGGATTTTCTCACTACGAATTTGTTCACTGAATTTCTTTTCACAATCACCATTGTTTTCCCGCCATTTCCGAGGTCTGGTTTCCTGAATTAGAGTTGGATTGGAACCATTGTTTTGGGATGAAAGGTTATGGTAGGATGAGGATAATGGTAAACCAGATGTAGATGATAACATTATTTCAAATTATTCACTTCCTCTCGTCATTTTTCATCTGAAAATATAAAAATATGAAAATATGAAAATATAAATAGTTTCCATCTAAAAATTTTAAATATTTTTCATCTGAAAATATAAAAAATATAAATATTTTCCAGATGATGAAGTTGTTTAGAAGCATGCGTCAAGTGTATACGGCTGACAGGACATCAATTTCCTGACGGTCGGAAACAGTTTGCCCTTGTTCTGCCTCTTGAACAAATTCATTAGAAAAACCAGCAAAATTTACAAATTCTTACAGACATGGTTTTCATCAGAAATTAAAGAAAATTAAGATTTGAAAGCATAAAGATGAAAACTAAATTATTTTTCAAATGAAGAGAATAAATCATATTGTAAAAGAAATCTACTACATGCATTATTGCAAATATTTTAATCCTTTAATTAATGCTTTGTATGACAAATAATCCTTTCTTGCATTTGACAATCCTTGTAACATGTATAATTCAGGCTTTATATTCATACAATAATCAAATGTTGAATTTTAACCTATATTTTGTCACTAAATCTTAAACTTTTCCCTTCCTTTTCAATTAAATCTAACCTAACCTTACACTGGAGTAAATAGCACGATAGATTCAAATCTTAAATATTTTCAATCATAACTCCTCTTCATAAAGAGCTATTGAAAGCAAATTTAAGTTTTCTGATATGGAACAAAATAAATTTTCTTTTCTCATATTTGTGCGTAAATTTTAAACTATTCGAGCCACGAGGTCACAAAGTCATACCATCGATGTCGCATAAATTTCAGTTTGGCGTACCTTAACCTCCCCAAACAAACAAACAAAACAAGCTTTGCTTTTGTGTCAATCCTCTTGGATTATTTTAATTAATAACATTTTTCATAAGGGTGGTTAGTATAAATCAAAAAGGACCAGTTGGCATCATACGGCATACATGAACCATACAGGTTTACCCACAAATATAATGATGACCTGAAACTTTTTAAGGTTGAATTTTTTTTTCTGCCTCTTTCTGCTTCTGCCTCTATTGTAATTACAAGTACCTTTCTTGTGGACAACTTTTCTAGGATTTATTTGAGACATATAAATTTTTTTTCCACAATATACTATACATTCTCAGTTTAACTATCATACATTGCCAGTCATTCCCTTTCAGCTAGATCAAATGGTCAAAGGTTGAAATATTAAATGTTTCCAAAACCAGGTTGTATAGATTTAGTTATCAGAAAATTAGAGTTTGAGGCCAGTGTTCAGTTTCTTATTAGAATTTATGACTATTTTAGAATGACAAGGCGGCCCTGAAACTATCCTATTTTAACCCCTGCAATGTACAACTTTCAATCACATCAATCTTCTATCCGTCTTCTTGCACTAAACGACCCACTTAATCAAATAAAAAGGACAAATGTGCAGGTTAAATGGAGCGAATCTATAGACAGATCGATAGATATACAGTTGATACGCTTTAACAGTGTTACGCTTTTATAACTTTTACCTACTCTACCTTTACTAATCCTACAGTGTAATCATCTAGAGAATTTACCTACTCTACCTTTACTAATCCTACAGTGTAATCAACTAGAGAATTTACCAACACTACCTTTACTAATCCTACAGTGTAATCATCTAGAGAATTTACCTACTCTACCTTTACTAATTCTACAGTGTAATCAGCTAGAGAATTTACCTACTCTACCTTTACTAATCCTACAGTGTAATCAGCTAGAGAATTTACCTACTCTACCTTTACTAATCCTACAGTGTAATCAGATAGAGAATTTTGAGAATTATCCGGATCTAGACAATCTGGAGAATGTTTAAAAATTAAAAATTCTGGAGTATTAAATGATCAAAATATTTTTCAGAATCTAAAGAATCTAGAGGATCTGGGGAACTAGCGGGATCTAAAGAATCTAAAGCATATGATGATCTACAGTATCGGGATTTTAAGTATCTAAAGGATCCTATGTGGTCTATATAATTATTAGGATTTATACAGAGAAATGTTTGAGAACCTAGAGTAATTCGAAAATATAGAGAAAATAGAGAAAATCTAGAGGATCATAAAAGAGTATCGGGATCTAGAAAATTCAAGGACGAATTAGAATATGATGAAAGGAAACTAGACAATTATAGAGATCTAGAAAATTATAGAGATCTAGAAAACTGTAGAGATCTAGAAAATTTTAGGGATCTAGAAAATTGTAGGGATCTAGAAAATTATAGGAACCTAGAAAATATTCGAGATCTAGAAAATATTCGTGATCTAGAAAATTTAAGAAATCTAGAAAGAAAAGGAGTTTTTACTACAAACTTTTATCTCTTACCTCTATATCCTTGCAAACCGATTTCGTAGACCTTTGCTATTTTAAAATATAAATTCTGGTAGATCTAGAAATGCAAATTTAAAATATCAAAGGTTTACACAATCAGGTTGTAAAGATTTCAGGATTAGAAAATTTATATATGTGGCAAAAACTCAATTCCTTTAACGAGAACTAGATAAACCATTCTCTTATTCAAATCCTGACACTGTGCAGTGTACATGGTCATTGATAATGTTTGCCTGTTCGACCAAGTCTACTCCCACCAAACAGAACATGATGGAACAACTATAGTTGTCAAATGGAGTTTAAATCTTCAATAGGTGTTCCATAACTAGGTACGTGTTAAAACTGGGATTTAAAAAGTCGAGTTAAAGTCGATTTTTACCACCAGATTTCCTCCAGTTGTTTAAAGGATTTCAAAAGTCCATGGCACGTTTGGCAGAGTTTAACTCCACTTTGTAACTGGACTTAAACGCCACTTCTGGAGATTGTGTCTGCTGGGCTGGGTCAGTTGGACTTGATACATCGATTTATCCAATATATCCGTATGACCGCATGGCCGTATTTTCACGGTTCTGTTCTGGAACAAATTCAATTAAATGATAATCTTCTCATTTCTCCAAGTTGAGTGAGCCGAAGCAGTTTAAAACTAAAGTAACGATGATAGTTTTAAACTTTTTATTCACTTTCACTGTTTAACGGAGTTAAAAGGTGAAAGTGAATACACACACTAACTTATAAAGTGATTATCTACAATGTTTAAGGTGTAGAAGGTCTAATAAATGTTTTCTGACATTTGTACAAAAAATACTTTAATCCTGTAAATTGTTACATTTACAATACCTTTAATCCTGTAAACTTTTATATTTACAATCTCTTTAATCCTGTAAATTGTTACATTTGCAATACCTTTAATCCTGTAAACTTTTATATTTACAATCTCTTTAATCCTGTAAATTGTTACATTTACAATACCTTGAGTACTGTAAATTATCACATTTACAATCCCTTTAATCCTGTAAATTGTTACATTTATAATACCTATCATCCTGTAAATTATTACGTTTACAATCCCATTAATCTTTGAAATTATTACGTTTACAATCCCATTTAATCTTGTAAATTATTATTTTTACAACTCCTTTAATCTTGTAAATTGTTACGTTTACAATCCTTCTAATTATGTAAATTGTTACATTTACAATCCTTTTAATCTTGTAAATTGTTACATTTATGATACCTATCATCCTGTAAATTGTTACGTTTACAATCCCTTTAATCTTGTAAATTGTTACATTAATAATACCTATCATCCTGTAAATTGTTACGTTTACAATCCCTTTAATCCTGTAAACTGTTACATTTGCAATCCCTTTAATACTGTAAACTGTTACATTTACAAGCCCTTTAGTCCTATAAATTATTACATTCACACTCCCTTTAATCTTGTAAATTATTACGTTTACAATCCCTTTCATCTTGTAAATTATTACGTTTATAAATCCTTTAAAGTCCTGGACATTGTATATTGAAAGATCATTGCTCCAGTTCACATTCCCAAACCTTGTCATTCTTTTATTTTTACACACAACATTACACACCCTATACACAAAACATTACTTGTACACTTTTACACACAATATTACACACCCTTTTACACACAACATTACACGTACACTTTTACACACAATATTACACTCCCTTTTACACATAACATTACACTGACTTTTACACACAATATTACACACCCTATCACACGTACACTTTTACACACAATATTACACACACTTTTACACACAACATTACACGTAAACTTTTACACTCAATATTACACACCCTTTTACACACAACATTACACCCCCTTTTACACACAACATTACACGTACACTTTTACACATAGAATTACACGTCCACTTTAACACACAATATTACACACAACGATACAACCCGCTTTTTACACAACATTACAGAAAACTTTACACACAACATTTCACATAACTTTACATTTAGATCTAGATCGAGAGAGAATAAATATCTTAACTCTCTAGAAGGATGAGAAGAATCAAGAAGGTTTTAGATTAATGAAGGATAAATATCTTAGCTCTCTAGAAAGATGAGAAGAATCAAGAAGGTTTTAGATTAATGAAGGATAAATATCTTAGCTTTCTAGAAAGATGAGACGAAACAAGAAGGTTAGCTCTCTAGAAAGATGGGAAGAATCAAGAAGGTTTTAGATTAATGAAGGATAAATATCTTAGCTTTCTAGAAAGATGAGACGAAACAAGAAGTTTTTAGTTTAATGAAGGATAAATATCTTAGCTCTTGAGAAAGATGAGATGAAACAAGATGGTTTTAGATTCATGAAATATGAATATCTTAGCTCTTGAGAAAGAGAAAAAATAATTTGTCTTAATTCAATCATAGATTAGAAAAAGTTTGAAGTTTTGATAAATTACAGATTTCTAAGAACTTGTGTTGGTTCCTGGTTTAGAAGGATGAGCTTCTGTTAATCCAGGTATTGAATGAGTAGTATGGAACGTGCTACTGTGATATTTAAACTAATTAAGATTAAGCCAGGCTTCCCAAGAACTGTCTCAAGTCTCAACTCTGTGAGGTTCAAGAAACTGAAGATTAGTATAAGACCTTACTATGTAATTTTCTCAATTGCTCATCAATTTTGGTTTTTAAAGAATAATTTGGTATTTAGAATTTTATTTCCCTGCTGAGTTTTCAACATAAAAGAAATAAATTCGGTACACTATAATGTGTTTAACCCTATTTAGCCTGACGTCTGGTTTACTGATTGGTTGCCTGGGGGAGAGGGGGGGGGGTCAAATTGCCCCCCCCCTTCTATTTTCTTGTGATACAAATCTATAACATTAAATACGCTATTTGAAAGCCCTTGGACTTTACTTCAATAATCTGACAAGAAAATTGCAAATTTACAAAAATCCAAATATTTATTGTGAAATTCCTTTTAAAAGCGTCAATGCAAAATTATGTGCAAAATTTTTTTGCAAAATTGTGCAATCTGCTTGCTTTTGTGATAGGCTTTCCTAAGAGCTGTAAAATGTTGAAATTCAATGATTGGAAGTAGGTCTAAATATAGATTTAGTCTGGTATTGGTAAAATAAGGCATTTAAGCAGTATGCCTGAGGAATCAAGCAGTTGGAATAAAAGCCAAACTTTTCGCATTTATTTAAGGGGCATGTGTTAGTTAGAAAAGGTAGAACATTTTAGCTTCCTAGCTTAAATACTTTTTGAGTTATCGCTAATAAACTTTAGGGGGGGGGGGTCAAACTGATCCCCCTCCCACAGGCCAGATAGGGTTCATTTAACATGCAGCCCTTGTGGAGCACCCCCTCCCCTCCCTTACTTAATCCACATTTTCACATTAATCACATTTTTAAATCAAGATTTTTTTTGTCGGATCCATGAAACAACAGTGGCCCTCTCTTCCTACACCTCGGTCCTTTTATTAATTTCTCCCTTGATTTCACAGAAAAGTATGCGTATAAAGGAATACCAGGAATATATTCTTAGGCTTGAATTTATGACGGAACCAGTACGAGAGATTTTAGGACGGAACCAGTACTAGAGATTTTAGGACGGAACCAGAAATAGAGAATTTATGACGGAACCAGAACTAGAAATTTTAAGACAGAACCAGTACTAGATATTTTAAAACGGAACCAGAACTAAAGATTTTAGGACGGAACCAGAACTAGAAATTTTAGGACGGAACCAGAACTAGAAATTTTAGGACGGAACAAGTTCTAGAAATTTTGAAACGGAAGCAGTACTAGAGATTGACATTGTTTTGATGAACGAACCAAATTTTTTGGGAACGATTTGTTGTTCAAAAATATTTACGAACGATGATTGGAAGAATTGTATTATTCAGAAAAATAAAAGCCAATAGCTTTTTAAAAACAAACAAGGAAAAAAGATTTTATATCGTTGACGATTGTTTGTACTTTTTTCCTTACGAACGTTTTATAAATCGTTCGTTCCCTCGAACTTGATCGTTCACGAACAAACTTAACCATTTGTTGAATGAACGATAGTTCTGAACTAACAATTTTAATGAACGAACGATTCTTATTAAACAACAATTTCACTAATTTATCTATCTTTCTGAATTATTGATTTTATTGAACGATCTTTCAGTCAGAAAGTGAACGAAATAGATGAAAACTGAACGAAATAGATGAAAACTAAACGCCAATTTTGAGAATGAACGAATTCAGATTTTTACTGAACGACTAAAAAAAGGAAAAAAGTGGGTCGTTAATGAACGATCAACGAATGAACAAAAAAAACTAACGAGCTCATCTTTGTAATTCTTCTGTTTTTATCTTCAACTTTAAAATTCCGAAACAGAATTTGACATTTTTGATGTATTCGATTTCTAAAACGTGTTCCAATTTTTCAAATATCAAATAAAAAAGTGTCAATCAAAATATTACAATTGTGTCAATTTTCATAAGTTAATACTTTTCCCTTTCCGTTTTAAATTTTTCGTTTATGCAATGTACTTTGCCCGGAAATTCGAGAAAATGTAATTTTTTAAATCTTTTATTACCATTCATTGAACAACTAGGTTGAAATATGATTTTTCCGGAATAGCATGATAGGAGTCTACTAAAAATCTACATAATACGCTTGGACCCGTTAATTACTAAGAATCAATGTTTTGAAACTTATGCATCAAGGAATAAACATATTTAATCATGAAATATTACAACCTTTGCTTGCAGTGACTATCTTTAATGTTTCTTACTAAATCAGCAAAATTGGTATTACTGGAGTAACTTGATATTTCTACAGCATTAAACTAAATAGTAATAGTCGTTCTATTGTAGAACAAAAATGTTTCTACAACAGTAACTTAATGGTGTTACTTATGTTGTTACTTGATTTTTTACATTTTTTTTTTTAAAACAGTAACTTATTTTTTATTTTATTGTAACCGTAGTAAGGATGTCTTATTGGAACTACAGTAAGGATGTGTTATTGTAACTACAGTAAGCGATGTCTTATTGGAACTACAGTAAGGATGTGTTATTGGAACTACAGTAAGCGATGTCTTATTGGAACTACAGTAAGGATGTCTTATTGTAACTACAGTAAGGATGTGTTATTGGAACTACAGTAAGCGATGTCTTATTGGAACTACAGTAAGGATGTCTTATTGTAACTACAGTAAGGATGTGTTATTGTAACTGCAGTAAGGATGTTTTATTGGAACTACAGTAAGGATGTTTTATTGGAACTACAGTAAGGATGTCTTATTGGAACTACAGTAAGGATGTCTTATTGGAACTGCAGTAAGGATGTCTTATTGGAACTACAGTAAGGATGTGTTATTGTAACTGCAGTAAGGATGTGTTATTGTAACTACAGTAAGGATGTCTTATTGGAACTGCAGTAAGGATGTCTTATTGGAACTACAGTAAGGATGTCTTATTGGAACTACAGTAAGGATGTGTTATTGGAACTACAGTAAGGATGTCTTATTGTAACTACAATAACGATGTCTTATTGTAACTACAGTAACGATATCTTAGTGTAACTACAGTAAGGATGTCTTATTGTAACTACAGTAACGATATCTTATTGTAACTACAGTAAGGATGTCTTATTGTAACTACAGTAAGGATGTGCCATTGTAACTACAGTAACGAAGTGTTAAAGACACTACAGTATTGAAGTGTTAAAGACACTGCAGTAACGAAGTGTTAAAGACACTACAGTAACGAAGTGTTAAAGACACTACAGTAACGAAGGGTTAAAGAAACTACAGTAACGAAGGGTTAAAGACACTACAGTAACAAAGTGTAAAGACGCTACAGTTACGAAGTGTTAAAGACACTGCAGTAACGATTTGTTAAAGACACTACAGTAACTGAATGAGAATTTGTTTAGCCCGCGGGGAGCAGAATATAACTGATCTGTTTAAACTTAGATTCAGGTAGATAATCATCCATCCATATCATCCATCCATCCATCCATACAATCCATCCAATCTATACTATCCATTTATGCTATCCATAATGGTCATAAATCTATAACATTCCTTCATATAATCCAGCCATTCAAGAAATATCCCCTATTTGTACATTTCAGTATCCTATTATCCTTGAACTATAACCATCCATTCAACCTGGGTAACTACATGCATATTTTCATTATCCTCTTTATATCCGTCCATATTATCCTATTTGTATCCATCCATCTAATCCTCCTTTTATGCATCCATATTATCCTCCTTTTATGCATCCAGATTATCCTCCTTATATACATCCATATTATCCTCCTTATATCTATCCAGATTATCCTCCTTATATGCATCCATATTATTCTCCCTATATCCATCCATATTATCCATGCATCTTCAGCATTCATCCAAACTATCCATCTCTATCTCTACCCTCCTTTATCTATCTATATTCATTCCATCCTGTACCCCTCTACCCTCCTTTATCTATATATCTATCCATCCCATCCTGTACCCCTCTACCCTCCTTTATCTATATCTATATCTATCCCATCCTGTTCCCCTCTACCCTCCTTTATCTATATCTATCCATCCCATCCATACATCCATATTATTTACCCTTATCCCTAAATCTATGTAGCTCATCCAGTTTGTGCTTCGTCAGAACCTTTCATCCCATCCATCCCGTAGATAAATTGATATTGATTGATGGATAGAAAAGTTCACATGGAAATTATAAATTAATAAATTAATTATAAACTGTGAGGACATCTGTACAGGTATCTTATGACATATGTAGGAGGAAAACTATGAGTGGAGGGTTCTGCTATCATGTAATATACTTCAGAAGGGATGTTATATAGCTTTCCTTCCCCCCCCCCCCTTCTTCTTTTACTAAATTTCCATCTCGTTCTTCCTCTAGCTTACTTGTCGCATTATGTTCTTTTTTTTCTTTCGATCTAATCTTCTTAGTTATTGTTCTTCCTTCTCTCTCCTTCTTCTTATCACACTTTTTCTTCTTTCTACTGCATCTTTCTCTTGTTCCCTGAACCTAGCTTTCTTCTCTTCGTCCTCTTCTTTTTTTCATTTTCCTTTCTCGTTTCTTTTACTTGCTCGCCTTCTGATTAATCTCTTTATTTATTTCTTCTTTTCTTTTATTCCTTTTCCTCCGCCTCTTTTTCGGCCTTCTTCTTTCCTTCCGTTCCTTTTATTCCTTCCTCTTTCTTAGCCTTCTTCTTTCCTTCCGTTCCTTTTCCTCCACCTATTTCTCAGCCTTCTTCTTTCCTTCCGTTCCTTTTATTCCTTCTGTTTCATCTCACCTATACTGTTGCTTTAATATCTTTCCTGTTTAATTTGTCTAATATATTTCTCAATTATTATTAGACATGGGAACATTGCGGACTAGGGGGCATCGGGGTTAGGCCTGTTCTAAAATTGCAAATATGTTTAACAAATTATTATTTTCCCTGACATCAATATGTAAATTGATTCAAAGCGTGCGTCTAATAAACCAAGCTTCAAACCACAATTCTTACAAGTGGTAAACTGGTAAAACTTACTGCTAAGGTTACCCTGCATGGTTTGTATTTATTTGAAGATATGAATTCAACCATGAACCTTCAGCAGAATATACGGTATCATATGTACCAAACATTAAGCAGTTCAGTTGGTCCCAATAAACATGACATTTAAAAATCGACCAAGTTTATATAATAAATGCACACTTTATATCCAGTGACAGTTGAGCAAAAGGTTTATTTGAATTGTTCGTAAAGAAGATTTTAGAAAAAAAAGGGTTGTGAACTGTTTCAAATTCATATTTAAAACTATATTGTATGTCGTCGTTAAATTGTCAAGTTTATTGAAAATACACTTGGGGAAATTGAATAAATTAATGAAAAATTAAACTCTGATACACAGAACAAATTTTATTTATAGAATGTCGTCTTCAAAGTCGTTTTTTGTGAGTAACTGTGAAAGCACTGGGACCGAACTTGGATAAAATCAGCTAGGTCCAAATTTAAAGATTTATGAGGATTTGAATCGGTGCAGTGGTAGTTCGGTGTCCTGCCCAGCTATTCAATCATACTTTGGCATCAAATCTTTATTTTTATGAATTTATTTCTTAAGCTTATATTTTATCAGAATAAAGTTTTCAACAGATAGTGATTTTTTAAAAATCTAAATGAAGAATTCAATTGGATTCATTTCTTTTTCATTCAGCTCCTTTCACCCTTCATGCTCCTCTAATGGTTAAAAGGAATGAACCAGAAAAAGAGAAAACTGTTTTGATAAATTTGAAGAAATAGCTCTTGTATGACGAAAATGAAGTTTGTAAAGTAATCTAGAATTATTTTTTTGAAAAGTGTAAAGCGTAGAGTGTAGAGTGTAGAGTGTAGAGTGTAGAGTGTAGAGTGTAGAGTGTAGAGTGTAGAGTGTAGAGTGTAGAGTGTAGAGTGTAGAGTGTAGAGTGTAGAGTGTAGAGTGTAGAGTGTAGAGTGTAGAGTGTAGAGTGTAGNACTTTACACACACTCTTTTGGTACAGACACACACATGACGTTTCCACCCCCTGGGGAAACTTGATAAAAAAAAAACACAAAGGAAATCAAATTAGTAAAGGTTATTGTCTAGTTTATGCACAAAAGTTAAAGATGGAATATCCCCGCTATAGAAAAATGAGTACAAATCGTGGTATATCTATAGACCGTGAAAAAAATTTTTTTTTAGCCTATAGGCACCCCCAGGCTACCCATGAGAGTCCACAACAAAGTTCAGCCCATTCGGTCCAGCCGTTTGGCCTGCTATACGCAACATATATATATATATACCCAAATGCATTTTACAATTTCTCATTACAAACTTATTACAAACTTATTACAAACTTATTACAAACTTATTACAAACTTATTACAAACTTATTAAAAACTTATTACAAACTTATTACATACTTATTACAAACTTATTACAAACTTATTAAAAACTTATTACAAAACTTATTACAAACTTATAACAAACGTGTGCAGAGTGAAGAAGACTGAAATGTGGAAAATTATCATCTTACGAAATAAAAACAGCGATATTTTCTTAATGTTGTTTTTTTATGACGACAATGGGAGAAATTTTGATTAATTATGATCTTCTACCAAAGACACACATTAGTAACTAGATTAATAACCTTCCTATCTCATCTATGAATTAATCTATCTACCTAGTACTTACTATTTTTTTAATGCCTTATAAATTACAAATTTTTTTCTTCAGATTTTTCTAGAGCTATTTGTCAGTTGTTGCAGTGGCACGCAAAAACCGATCTTGGTCTAAAATTTGAAGAAAAAAAAAGAAAAAAGCGTGTGATACAAAAATTTAGACCATAAATTTATAATTGTTTAAATATCATTTTATTGAGATGAACATAAATACAAGTAGGGGTTGCATAATTACTAAATACAGGTTTTCAAGTGAATTGGATTTCTGAACAATATCCTTTTTTTTACCATAAGCACCCCAGCCCTCCACTATCCGTGTGTGCCAGGTCAATAAATAAAGCATTTATCAAAAATATTTTCACTTGAATCAATTAAACACATCACTTTTTTATCATTCTTAAAAGATTCTTATTTTAAATGCAGAATTCAGGTATAAAGCCTCTTAATAGTCCTCAGTCTAAAACATAAAAACCGATTTTTTACACATAATGATCATACAACTTTGGATACAATTTAAACAGAGAATTTAGCTGAAAATGGTGACTTAAAATCTAAACTTTTCTATCAAAAAGCAACATTGTAATCTTAGTACTGTTAAATAAGGAATTTAAATTTTATTTTATTATTATATTTAATTTTATTTCCACTAAACAAGTTATCAACGTTTACTAACCTAAATCTTTCGGAATAAGAAAAATATCTTGTTTGTCTCGTCCCATTACACAATATGTTAAAAAATATCATTCTCCAAACCTTTTTTCACAGATATGAGGAACCTAGGATAAAATAATCCTAGGGTTGCGGAGAGGTTTCGAATCAAAGCCAGGAGGAGAACCAGGTCTATAGTATTGAAAGGATTCATTATTTATAAAGTATATTCAAGAGTAGATATGCAAGACTAGGATCCTTGATAGCAGTTGATTCAAATGAGTGTGGACTGTGGAAAGAATCTGACAACTCGCAAAAAAACTCTAGTTTTCTAATCTCTATATCTTTGCAACATAAATTTGCAAACCTTTAATATTTCAAACCGTTAGCACTTGATTTAGTAGAATTCATTGTTTGAATTTTTTTTAATCTACGATATCAGATTGTAAAGAAATAAAATTTAAAAATTAGAGTTTGAAAAGAGTTATGAGGTCCCTGGAAGATATTAATTTATGTGTCACCCTCCACTGTAGAGTAACTTTAATTACAAGCCTTAGAGGGCGCTTCGCGCCCATCTTCTAAATTAATTGTGTTCTTTTTGTGTACATCGTAAAACGAAACAAAAATAATTCGCGGATTTTCACAAAAAATTTCGTGGATTTTCAAACTTTTCAAAAATTTAATGAAGATCGAATTTTGATGGAGACAAATATTTGAAATTTTGATCATTCATAAACCTTCCCTGTGGTCACGTGATGTCCTACACAAAATTTGGGCCCGATCGGTTCAGTCGTTTTGACGTTTATTGGATACAAATCCGTTTACCACAGAACACTAAACTTTGAGCAAGTTGAATTAATAAATACTAAATGAAGGGCCCGGCGTTGCCCGTGAAAAAAATTTTTTTTTAGCCTATAGGCACCCCCAGGCTACCCATGAGAGTCCACAACAAAGTTCAGCCCATTCGGTCCAGCCGTTTGGCCTGCTATACGCAACATATATATAAACGAATGTCTTGTTTCATTATATTGATAAATATAATAATAATAATAATAATAATAATAATAATAATAACATAATTATAAAAACAATTGTTTTAATAATAACAATAGCAATAATAATAATAATTCAAAAAAAGTATCCTGTCAAAGGGAGTGTTCGTGAAAATGAATGGGGGATCGATCGCTATTAACCTTGCTTCTTTCTTTTGCGTCGGTAATCAGTCATAAGAAATTTATTTCAAACGTTAATCGCTTACAGTGAAGCACATAGATCCAGACTGCTCTAAAAGTTGCATCAATGTTCAAGATTGGGTCGACATTTTAGTGTCGCAACGCCTTGGCCTTTTTATTTTACATCACTCACTTATACTTTTTGTAATCCTAGAAAATTAAGATCAATAAAGCACTTATTTAAAAAGTTAATAGCAAAGATTCTTTTTGATTTTTGCGTCAGATATTGCAACATTTAAATCACTGTTGAGTGGTGATTAGTCCATTAAATTTCCGTTGCAAGTTTCAATACAGCAGCTGAACCCAAAATCATTTTACAATTTCTCATTACAAACTTATTACAAACTTATTACAAACTTATTAAAAACTTATTACAAAACTTATTACAAACTTATTACAAACTTATTACAAACTTATTACGAACTTATTGCAAACTTATAACAAACTTATTACAAACTTATTACAAACTCATTACAAACTTATTACAAACTTATTACGAACTTATTGCAAACTTATAACAAACTAATTACAAACTTATTACAAACTCATTACAAACTTATTACAAACTCATTACAAACTTATTACAAACTTATTACGAACTTATTGCAAACTTATTAAAAACTTATAACAAACTTATTACAAACTTATTACAAACTTATTACAAACTTATTAAAAACTTATTAAAAACTTATCAAAAACTTATTAAAAACTTATTAAAAACGTATTAAAAACTTATTACAAATTTATTACAAACTCATTACAAACTTATTACAAACGCATTACAAACTCATTACAAACTTATTAAAAACTTATTACAAACTTATTACAAACTTATTACAAACTCATTACAAACTTATTACAAACGCATTACAAACTCATTACAAACTTATTACAAACTTATCACAAACGTATTACAAACTCATTACAAACTTATTACAAACTCATTACATACTTATTACAAACTTATTACAAACTTTTACAAACTTAATACAAACTTATTACAAACTTATTACAAAATTATTACAAACTTATTACAAACTTATTACAAACTTATTACAAACTCATTACAAACTTATTACAAACTCATTATAAACTTATTACAAACTTATTACGAACTTATTGCAAACTTATAACAAACTAATTACAAACTTATTACAAACTTATTACAAACTTATTACAAACTTATTACAAACTTATAACAAACTTATTACAAACTTATTACAAACTTATTACAAACTTATTACAAACTCATTACGAACTTATTACAAACGCATTTAAAAGAAGGTAGACTGGTAGCGACCGATTTTAAATTTAAATATCATTCAGCCAATATTCCTTTTATTATTCACCAACACTCCCTTTAAACTTAACTAATTTTACATTACCTTTATATAAAACTAAAAATAACCTGATCATAGATGAAATAACCATTTGTTGTTTAATGGCTTTGTTCCAGGCTACCCGCTGGTCAACCTGGTCACTGCTCTTGTTCCAGGCCACCCGCTGGTCAACCTGGTCACCACCCTTGTTCCACCCTTGGTCAGCCTGGTCTAGTGGACTGTTCACCTGGAGCCTTGCAAACAAAACAAAAAAACTTTTATTATTAACTAAAAATGGGAGAAACAGAATTAAAATCAAATTTTGTGTCGTGCGGTAGAAATCTTTTTTATTTCGATACGATGTCTTTGCAAAGAGAATTTGATGAAACCCGTTTACCACAGAACACTAAACTTTGAGCAAGTTGAATTAATAAATACTAAATGAAGGGCCCGGCGTTGCCCGTGAAAAAAATTTTTTTTTAGCATATAACACTCCCATCCATGAGTGTCCACAAAAAATTTCAGCCCAAAAGGTCCATCCGTTTGGCCTGCTATACGCAACATATATATATATATATATATACGAATGTCTTGTTTTTTTATATAGATAATATCGTGTGACAGCTCCATTCATATCAAAATAGAAGTATAAAAGCTGTTTTTTTGTCCAAAACAATCCTCATCAAACATCAAGTTATAGATACAAGTGTGAATTTATTAGAAATATATAATTACTTACATTTCATCAAAACTGCCTGGAATTGCTCGTATACTTCTTCCAGAACTGAGAGACTAGATAATTACATAGATAGATATAGATATAGATTTAAATATAGATATAGATATAGATATGGATATAGATATAGATATAGATAAAGATATAGATATAGATATAGATATAGATATAGATATAAATATAGATATAGATATAGATATAGATATAGATATAGATATAGATATAGATATAGATATAGATATAACTTTTTTAAATGTAGAAAAACTTTTCTTAAGAAGACGAAAAATATTTCTCGAAGTTGTCTGCGCTAATCACAAATTAGATATTTCAACAACAATAGAAATTAGATAGAAGAACAGATTACGGAGATCACGTCAAACTAAAGTATATTGCATGTGATATTAAAATATTATATGTTTTCAATCAGAACTTATTTTATTGAGGGGCTATTTAGAAGAGCAGAAATGTTTTATATTTCTAGTATAATGTAACCAGATAAATTCTCAAATAATTGTGCTTAAAATCAAAACCAGAGGAGCTACGAGGTTGCAAAGGTCTGCCACTAATGTTGCATAACTTTAACCTTCTACTTATGTCTAGTTCAGTATGAGGAAGTTGGATGATAGCTAGAAAGGTAGAAAGCTTAAAGCTATATAATAAACAGAAAGATAGATAGCTTAAAGTTATTTGATAAACAGAAAGTTAGATAGCTTAAAGTTCGGTGAAAGACAGAAAGATAGATAGCTTAAAGTTATTTGATGAACAGAAAGATAGATAGCTTAAAGTTCGGTGAAAGACAGAAAGATAGATAGCTTAAAGTTATTTAATAAACAAAAAGATAGATAGCTTAAAGTTCGGTGAAAGACAGAAAGATAGATAGCTTAAAGTTATTTGATAAACACAAAGATAGATAGCTTAAAGTTAGGTGAAAGACAGAAAGTTAGATAGCTTAAAGTAAATTATACCTTTTATATAAATATATAGATAAAGATATATAGAATAGATAGCTTAAAGTTCGGTGAAAGACAGAAAGATAGATAGCTTAAGGTTAGGTGATAGACAGAAAGCTGGATAGCTTAAAGTAAATTATACCTTTTTAGGATTAGGACCAGATTCTGGAAACAAGGGATTCCCTCGGAACCAGAAACCGAACGGAATATAATTTCCCCTGTATTTAAAATATATATTTTAAATATATATTTTAAAAGAAAAACATAGTTTACCTATCGTCCACCATATGTTCCGGACCTATTTGCGCGACTGCTTCCTGTTCATTCGAAGGTTTTAAACAAATAATAAAAAATGTATAAGCTTTTTTACAGGAAAATGTATAAGCTTTTTTACAGGAAAATATATAAGCTTTTTTACAGGAAAATATATAAGCTTTTTTACAGGAAAATATATAAGCTTTTTTACAGGAAAATGTTAAAAAATATTGTTTGAAAACTTTCCTCATTGCAGATAATTACATCTAGAAATGAAAATACCAGAAACAGTAAAGCTGAGATCCTAAAACATTTTTAAGTTTGAGAGTTGTTTGTTTGCAAAGGAATATTTAATTTTCTTTGGAAATCAAACAAAAATTTTAAAGTAGTTTCGATTTTTGATGACATTATCCAACCTGTTTGCCGTTTCTAGTGAATTAGTAGAATTAGTAAATTAGTTTTTTTCGAACTTAACAAAAAATATCTAATTTCTTTGAATTTGATCATTTTACTTTGCACAATATTACCTCTGGGTATTTACGGTAGAAGTCATGCCAAGGAACTGTATTATAAATCCAATATTTTAGGTTTATATACTAAAAAAGACCCCCCCCCCCTTTTACCTCCTCTAGGGAACAATAAATAACATGGTGTCAAAATGACGTCTGTTAGTAGGGCGTCCCAAAAAAAGTTTTATAATTTTTCTTAATCGACTGTTTATTATTTTATCTGTTTAAACTATCTATGATTGAAAAAAAAAATTATTAGTCGCCTCAAAATCTAAACAGTTTCCAAGCCTTTGATATTTCAAACTTTAACTATTTGACCGAGCAGAATTTATATTTTAAATTGAAACAATGATTGGAAAACTAGAGTTTGAGACAAGTAAATAGTTTCTTCTATACTGTTTTTGGGATTTTCTCTCTTGCTGATGTTTTATCAATAAATTTACCAAATTGAGCTCAGTTGGGTCGAATTATGTCAATTCTGTTATAAGAAAGATTTATAACAAAATATATTGAGAAATTCATTTTCATTTAAGAAGTTTATTTCTGTATCTTCTCCCACCGTAAACTCATAGCTCGTGCATGTTACTTTATGACTTGAAAGCAAATATTAAGGAGACTCCAGGCGTAATTTCAAGTGTCCTTCCACTAGCAGAGTGGCATGTACAATTAACAACATTACCCATTAAACATGTGACTAAGCATATCAAGGATATCAGCTACACATCCTTATTAATCTACTGATTATATATTTTATATGTTTAATAGTTACATTATAGAATTAGCAGAACATGAAAATTAACTTTTAAATTTTAGAATACCATTTTTAACATAAAGTATTCGATTTTAGAATACCATTTTTAACATAAAGTATTCGATTTTTTCGATAGACACAAGAAACGGATCAGCTGTGTCAACACACTGTACTCAGCGTGCACTGGATTTCAAAGAAATTCAGCCATTATTCGAGAGATTTTCACACTGAGCTCTCTGCACTCGATGACCAGTCAAAGGTTTAAAGGATACCGTTGTAAATCGAACATGGCTTTGAATAGAGGGTCATTTGAATTTACGCTTACATCTGCTTGAATTACTTATAACAATATGTAAATAGTAATTATTAAATAGGTCCATCAATACACAATAATATAAACTACTTTATCAAACAGTGGTTGTAAATTTTAATAGATTTACGAAATTTGATATGTATGGCCTGACGTACCTAGATGTTTTAAAAAAGGGCCTTAGCTTTGAGGAGTTGTCAATTAAAAAGAAATTGCAAGTAAAAGTATGCGGAGATGATGGCTCGAAAAAATAAATAAGAAGAGTGTGGTCACGAAAAAATAAATTAGAAGAGTGTGGTCACGAAAAAATAAATTAGAAGAGTGTGGTCACGAAAAAATAAATTAGAAGAGTGTGGTCACGAAAAAAAAAATTAGAAGAGTGTGGTCACGAAAAAATAAATTAGAAGAGTGTGGTCACGAAAAATAAATTAGAAGAGTGTGGTCACGAAAAAATAAATTAGAAGAGTGTGGTCACGAAAAAATAAATTAGAAGAGTGTGGTCACAAAAAAATAAATTAGAAGAGTGTGGTCGTGGGTCGAATATAGAATTATTATGATTCACTCTTCTATCAGATTACATTGCAGTATGATATTATTAATCCTTAAAAGGAATGCTTTTAAAAGATGTAACAAAAAAATAATTCGAGTGACTTAAAGAATAAAGTGACTTTAATTGCGCGAATATATTCATTAATCATCATATTGCCTATTTTCCGCTTAAATGAAGACTTTACAACAAGAATATTTGAGATTTTCAAATACACTCTGAAAGGAATTGAGTTTTTGCAACAAACATAAATTGTCAACCCTTATATCTTTGCAACCTGATAGTGTAAACCTTTGATATTTCAAACTTAGACTATTTGACCAGCCAGAATTAATAGTTTGAAAAATCAAAGGTCTAGGAAAACGGGTTGCTAAGTTATAAGAATTAGAAAATCTCAGTCTGTGGCAAAAACTCAATTCCTTTGTCTCTCTTTAAAACTGTTAGTTTTTTTTATTCCCTTTAAACCTTTATTTTATATTTTGGAATGTAAAGTGGTCATTTATAAGTCATACAGAATTGTATACCCTCGCACCTAGAACCGGCCAGCTACAACGAACTGCATCCCGTCCCAAAGTGAATAAATAATAAAGTGGAACAGACAAAGGTAACGACGACAGGTTGGGCCATAAGGTTTTATTTGATTCGGAAATAATTGCATGAAAAGATTTCTAATTCTATAGGAATTTATCTTTAAAACTGCTTAGTTTTGTTCTTTTAAATCTCACTCCATTCCGAAATATGCTTGTAAATTTCTAAAACACATCTATGTTATAATCTAGAGGCGTATTCTAGAGGCCTCCCCCCTAAAAAAAAGAAATATTAGCCCTTCCTGGGGAAAAAAAACCTGAATACGCAATAAAACAAGAAGAAAATTTTTCAGTGACTTTTTTGCATCCCTTACCCCCATTGGAAAATCCCTGGTAGGTGGATATTTCTCCTAACAAGGATAGTTTCAATTTTCTTATTTCTAGAAAAACTAAGACGACAATCAGGATTATGGTGTTTAAAAGATGGTGTGTCTTTCGATCTACGCAAATCCGCTATACTCCACTTCTGACCTACACCAAATCCATTCCGACCTACTAGCACGTGGTTAGCTGCTATATGGACTAGTGGCCGCAGCGCCCGGTCCCCTAGCCTGTCCAAGCCAGGCGTGCAAATAGACATTTTGTTAGGATGAGGCGAGATTGAAAAAAGTTTTACCACCTTAACATTTTTTTTTTGGGGGGGGGGGGGGCAATTATACTCAAACAATAAAAAAACTAACCTTACCACGACCCCATCTGATATGAAATAAAAAAGGAATTTACCAAACATTTTTTTTAGTTGCAGGAAAATATGCCTTAAAAAGAAGTTAAAACTTTAAACATATAAAATCCATATCAGTACTAAAATTATTCATCACGAAAACCGTGTTGACCGTCACTCTATAGGTCGGATCGATCTCATAAACCTGAAGGAAACAAATTATTTAATCTCATAAACCTAAAGGAAACATATTATTTAATCTTATAAACCTGAAGGAAACATATTATTTAATCTCATAAACCTAAAGGAAACATATTATTTAATCTCATAAACCTAAAGGAAACATTTTATTTAATCTCATAAACCTGAAGGAAACATATTATTTAATCTCATAAACCTGATTATTATTTAATTAATAAATTATAATTAATAAAATTTGACATCACAAATAATTCCCGAGATTTTAAATGTACAAATGTAAAATTTTTTACAAAATTTACAATCATCAGTTGCTGAAGACCTGAGCCTTAAAGAGAGTAAAACCCAAGAGGGTTGGTTCTTACTAAAATCAAGGCCATCCAAAACCCGGGTCTTGACTTGAGCTTTACTTGAGTCTAAGCAGACGCAAAGACCGGGTTTTAGTCGGGTTCAAGCTTTTAAAATCTCATCTCTGGAATAAACATATTCTTTAATCTTATAAACCTGAAGTAAAAATAATCTTGAATGTCATAAACCTGAAGTAAACCATATTATAAGCTGGAGTTAATTTGATCTTGAACCCCATAAACCTGGATAAAACATAATCTCACAAACCTGAAGTAAAAATAATCTTTATGAAATATTATTCCCTAACTCAAAAATCTCATAAGCACAAAGTAAAAATTTTCTTAATCTCAAAAACCTGGAATAAACATATCTCTGAATTTCATTAGCCATGAGTAAGCGTGTTCTTGAATCTCATAAAACTGGAGTGAGTAAACATATTCTGAATCTCTTAAACCTAGAATTAGCAATGAGTCAACAAGTCAACAAGTCAACAAGTCAACTAAACAACGAGTCAACAAGTCATTTAGTAAACTCAGTCCCCAATGCATTTGCTACATAGGTGTATAGTTGTTGCATTTCCCGCATTTGCAATAAAAAAGACAGATTTACATCTTTTTAAAAATTCGAAAATTATGACAAAAGTAATTATAGCCAGTGTAATTATGAAAAGTGTAACCATTATGGCAAGTGTAACTTATGGCAAGTGTGACTTATGGCAAGTGTAACTTATGGCAAGTGTGACTTATGGCAAGTGTGACTTATGGCAAGTGTGACTTATGGCAAGTGTAACTTATGGTAAGTGTTACTTATGGCAAGTGTAACTTATGGCAAGTGTTACTTATGGCAAAAGTATTATGTCAAGTGTAATTATGGCTCGGTTTTCAAAAAACTGATCGATAAGGTACGTACAGTACAGTACAGTACAGTACAGTACAGTACGTACAGTATTCATAAGTTTCACTACGAGTAATATTGGTGATAAATACTCCAAAGTTCCGGGTTAAACTGTATCAAATACTTTTTGAATAGTGGATATCGATATTATTGCTTTAACCACTCTTTTTCTTAATCTCGAGATTAAATAATGCTTGTCCTCCTCTCGTTATTAATCTCCAGATTAATTAACCGATCGGGATCAAGGATATCCCATTCTGTTTTTTCAGCTCTGGCTCGTTCGTTAGGGCAAAAATCAGAATGTATCAATTTATATCTCAATTTCTTTCTTTCCTGCTCCATTACTCAATATTTGGGCCATTTTAAAATTAATTTTATTCCAATACTCTTGGTTTAAGGGGTTAAAACCCAGAGTTTTAGATTCCCTTAATTTATATACGTTATAAAAATATAAGAACATTTTTTGTGGACTTCTTTGCAACCCCCCCCCCCCACCCCCCCCACTTCAAAATGATGCAGGTGTTTAAGTTATAGTGTTAAAGTCTTACTATGAAACATAATTTGTTTTAAAATAACTTGAACAAACTCACATTGGACCTTTTACGATGAAATATATAAGAAGAATTAATGCACCTAGTTCAGCTCTAAAGCTGTTTCTATAGTCTCAAGTGATTCAGTTTAAGCAAACAATTAAACCTTCTGAGGAGGAGAACTAGAAAACTGTGAAATAAATATGTTGTCTATATGTTATTTATTTTACTTGAGAAATAAAAAGCAAGATGGAGCTGAACTAGGTACAAGAGAAAAAATTAGCTATGCCAAGTTCAACCACTTCCTTCATTTTATGTTTCTCAAAAATATATTTTTTTGCAAAGAAACAAATGACAAATATCCTTTTCCTGAACCAGATCCCTGAACCTGGTGAGGGTGCTGAGTAAGGATTTCTAAAGAGTTTAATCAAATATTTCAAAATATTCCCCAACTCGAGAACTGAAAATATGAAGGATCGGAGAGCACTAGAAACTTTAATTAAAAACTTTTCTCAATGAACCTAACTGAAGATTATTCAGAGAATAGAGGAGACCATTCAAATGATGTTCTATGGCTTAATCGCATCATATCACAGTAAATATTTATATAATGTTGTATTCCATTTACACGGTTTATTGGCCCATTGTACAAATTTTGTTCTTGATCTGAAAGTTTTAGTAGATAGTTTTGTCAAAAAAAAAAAAACAGAAAATTAGTGGAAACTTTAGGCTTTTACATTCAGGGGCGAATTCAGGAATTTTCCAGGGGGCACCAGTTGGGGCAAAAAATCTCCAGAAATCACAGTCTTCACTGTTCCAGGGGGATGACTGAGCCCCCATAACCCCCCCCCCCCTCCAAACGACTCTGCTTGCATCCGTATCTGTATGTTGTCCCTTTTCAAAAATACTTTCTTCATTAACTACATAGAGAATAGAATATATATTAGAGGGGAGGGGAATTTACTAGAAAAAAGTGTAAAACGGCCATTTTGTTGTTCTGTTTCCATACTGCAGGTGTACTTCACATATTTATGCTATACAACCTTTTGGGCCCTGGAATATCATTTTATAGAAAATTTAAAATTATTGTTAAAAGAAAACCAAATTATGAAATAGGCTGGTTTCATAATTGANAGATCGTTAAGTCTGCTCTCCGTCATAGTACATCTTGTGTAATGAAGTATTCTCTTTAGAAGGCTAAAACTTTTCTCTCCTTGTATTAACAGTGAATTCAGACAAATCCTTAGTCTTTGTCATTGTCAGGTGTTACTTTTTAAGCGTAGTTTCCTTTTAATTTTGTATTTTCCAGGCGGGCGGGCAGTGCCCCGTCTGAAACTCCCAGGGGGGGGCAACAGGACTACTGCCCCCTAGGTACGCCACTGTGCCTGACCTGAGGAAGGGAAATGCAAGCAGATGTAATATTAAAAGAGCCTCCCTCATGGGTGCCCCCTCTCAGCCTCTCAGGGGGGGCAAGCGTAGAGGGGGGCGGGGGCCCCCCCCCTCGTACGCCCCTGGATGGGAGTGCATGAGTGCAAGGCTAGATAGCTTTTCTGTTTTCATGGTGTTCCGTAGCCATGTTAGCAACCTAATTATCAATATACATAAGTTCCGTTTATATTTTTTGTTTAAATTTTAAACAGTTTTCAAAGCTTATAACTGTTTAGGCATCTGCAAAATGCCGCAAAAACTTTTACTATCATGAAAATAGAAGTCTTTACACTTGAGTGCAGACTAAGCAATAGGGAATGTATTTTTTTTTTGAAGTGAAGGGGTCAAGGCAACTGTAACTTGAAGAGGCAGCAAGTGGAGTAACCCCTGCTATTCAGGGCCTGAATATATGTTCAGGGGTAATTACCTCCAAGATTCTAGGGGGGGGGGGTAATTACCCCTAGGATTCTAGGGGGGGGGGATTTACCCGCAGGATTCTAGGGGGGGGTATTTACCCCCAGGATTCTAGGGGGGGGTATTTACCCCCAGGATTCTAGGGGGGGGTAAATAACCCCAATAACCCCCCTTATATCCGCCACTGATTATAAAGTTTATTTAACAGTTTAAAAAATTCGAAATTGAAATGAATAGTTTAGGGAACATACTGTATTAATGTACTCTACTTCATATAATTTGTAAACATTTACATGATTTGTACACTTTGAACTGCCTTTCAGGCTGAAAGGGACTGAAAAAAATCATACCGAGAGATTCTTTAAATTCCCCTCTAATATATATTCTATTCTCTATGATTAACTATTATTCCATAGTTGTTTAATTATAGATTTTCCAATGAAATTTGTTATTTAAATATTTAACAAGAAACCAACAAGGTAAACTTATCATGCAATAATCAGTTTGACGCTGCCATCTAGGACATTTGGAGACAATGACAAGCAAATATGCGTATACATGTATTTATAATCTATATCACCGCTCTAATTCAACAGATTTTATCATCTGAAAAAAGCAGGAATTATTTCTGACATAAAAAAAGAAAAATAATAATATGTAAAATTAGTCACGCAAAAGATACAACAAACCCAAACCCAAGTGTGGAACTAAAAAAGTGGTGAAACTAATATATTATCATTAGTCTCGCAAATACAAATACAAATAGTAAGGAACTGAACTTAGGGTTGTGGATACTGAGCTAAAAACTTTAGAATGGTGGATATCAAGATTAATGCTTAAACGCTTAGTTTTACAAAACCCAAGATTATTTTAAAACGCATTCGATATCCAAGAAAGAAGATAAAAATTTAACCAATCAGCGTGTCATGTTAAGATTTACTCTTTAACTTTTGAAAACCCGGTTTTGATTTCTGGTGTTGATGGTGTCATATCATTTGAACTCAACATCGATTGAACGAAGGTAAGTTTTGGATTAATGTTTTATAAAACTAACGTTAAAAATGACAATAGTCCTAAAATATGTTTTTAATAATGTCACATTAACATGATTAAATTTATGTTTGTTTAAATGCTCTAAGACCCGGCTTGTGAACAACTGACTTTAATTCAATCGAATATTAGTCTAATCGATATAGCATTGAATTTGTAATTGTTATCAAACGTAACGAAGTTTTCAAAAAGAGGATTATAAGAAGAAAATCAAAAGTGTGTACAGTACTCACTACTCAGATTTACATTCAATTTGATACCATTTGATTTTTACTTTTTTTGCTCAATGAATTTTTGGTACAGGCATTGAAAAGGGGTCAGAGATCAGTATGTTCTACGATCCTTTGATCTGTAAGCTGACCTAATACGGGGCCACTAGGGAGGATGCTATCACTACCTCAGTAAATGCTCTGGATCACTATGTTATTCGAGGTGAGATTTATTTTAAACTCATTATTATTATTATTTTAATGTCCATTATTATTATTATTTTAATGTCCATTATTATTATTTTAATCTCCATTATTATTATTATTTTAATCTCCATTATTATTATTATTTTAATCTCCATTATTATTATTTTAATCTCCATTTTATTATTATTTTAATCATTATTATTATTATTATATTAATTTCCATTATGGATCTCAAAAAATTTATAGCGCCGACAAAAAAACTAGTTCAGAGCTGGGAAATTTTGTATTGGATACTCATAATCCTGATTGCTTGATTTCGATATCCACTGTTTAGGATGATCTCATTCTAAAATTTTTAGTTCAGGATAGATTTAATAAAATGTAAATTAAAGTTAGGAAGGATCAAATAGATTATCAAGTACAATAGGTGGCAACAGAGAAATGAACCAATTATAAACACAACGTCACAAGTAGGGATGTTAACATTTTCATTTTTTTTAAAAACGATCGTTTCGTTATGAAAACGACGACGAAAAATCAAAACAAAACAATCGTTTTTTATGATAGTTTTTTAAAAATGGTCGTTTTTAAAACGATCGTCTTGAAAAACGATCATTTATCAAAATGATTGTTTTTTATAAAACTCGTTGTTTCGTTAACGATCGTTAACGACGAACCTTTGTAAACGATCGTCAACGACGACCCTTCGATAACGAAGAGAGGAAGCCGACCTGTAGGGCATCTGTACTATTCATTGAGCAGTTCTTAAGAAAATATCAAGAAGTTTTAGCTTCCCAACAACTGTTCTACTACATGTAACAGTAAGACAACATTCAATAAAGTTGCATGTATTTTTTTTTCAAAAACGCTTTTTTTTCAATAACGACTGTTTTTATAAAGTTTATCGTTTTCAAAAACGATTGTTATTCGTTTTCTAAAAGTTCAAAACGAGTCAGTCGTTTTTAAAAACGATCGTTTATTTTCCAAAAACGAAACGATCGTTTTTGAAAACGATTGAAAAACGAAACAAAAACCGAACATTTAACGATCGTTTTCAAAAACGATTAACAACCCTATAGTCACAAGCACAAATATAAAAAGGAAAACGAATTTTCCCACATTTGTGGACGAATTTTCCAAGATTAAATAATAAAGTGAAACTAAAGAACGTCAGAATGCGGCTGTACTGAGAGTGTTCAAATTTAGGTTGCCATCTAGTGTACTAGACATTGCTAGAATCTATTTGGGACAGATCGAACCTTGGATAAATTAATCGAAAAGGGGCGTACACATTTCTTTAGATGAAGTATACGATGGTCACTTACTTTCCTTACACTGTAAGAAAATTTAATTCATTGGAACTACTCTACTCTACTCTACTCTACTCTACTCTACTCTACTCTACTCTACTCTACTCTACTCTACTCTACTCTACTCTACTCTACTCTACTCTACTCTACTCTACTCTACTCTACTCTACTCTACTCTACTCTACTCTACTCTACTCTACTCTACTCTACTCTACTCTACTCTACTCTACTCTACTCTACTCTACTCTACTCTACTCTACTCTACTCTACTCTACTCTACTCTACTCTACTCTACTCTACTCTACTCTACTCTACTCTACTCTACTCTACTCTACTCTACTCTACTCTACTCTACTCTACTCTACTCTACTCTACTCTACTCTACTCTACTCTACTCTACTCTACTCTACTCTACTCTACTCTACTCTACTCTACTCTACTCTACTCTACTCTACTCTACTCTACTCTACTCTACTCTACTCTACTCTACTCTACTCTACTCTACTCTACTCTACTCTACTCTACTCTACTCTACTCTACTCTACTCTACTCTANGGGGGGGTCTTTAAACATGGCAATAAGAACTGGCAGAGTTGGCTTACCGGAGAAAGGCGGGATATTTATTTCTCAAGCAACAGTTCCGGGCAACTAATGTTCTCAGGTTGGTAAATATAGGGTTGGCAAAAGTTCATAGGCTTTGGCAATAAGAACTGATAAGTTGGCGTACAAGAGAAACGAGGAATATTTATTTCACAAGCAACGGTTCCGGGCAACTAATAATCCCAGGTTGGCAATTATAAGGTTGGCAATAGTTCATAGGCTTTGTCAATAAGAACTGGAAGAGTTGGCTTACAGGAGAAAGGAGGGATATATATTTCCCAAGCAATGGTTCCGGGCAACTAATGTTTTCAGGTGGGCAATTATAAGGTTGGCAATAGTCCATATGGCTTCCCACGAATTCTCCTATAAACCGTAGACTATAATAGCAGAAAAGTCTATATTTCGATCCTAGAAATAAATAGAAATGAACAATAATTATTTCCAGGGTTTGTATATTTAATGTTTATGATAATTATTTTTATTATGAAATGAGCTTACTATCGAGTGGATAGACGGGGATAGGCGGGCTATTAAACAGTGCTAAATTGTACGTTTTGATCTTCTGAAATAAAATGACAGTTGCAAAGATTTAAAAATTACAAATTTTAAAGCTTTTAACTATATTTGAAGCGTGAGCACTACACGAGAGGAGGTTTACTATTTTTCTGGAGGTATAAAATGTTTTGTTTGGCAACCAGAGAAAATCTTGGTCAAAGACGACCTTGCAGGAGGGCAAGCTTAATTGTTTTGGTTGACACTGGTGTATATTACTTGTATTATACGTGAATTCCTGGTGAATCTTCCTTGTATTTTATATGAGTTCCTGATATACTTTCCTTGTATTATATATGAGTTCCTTCTGTATTTTCCTGGTGCGTCTTCCATGTATTATATGTAAGTTTCTGGTATAAATATCTTGTATTCTGTAAACTAAAAACGCTTTGATTAATAAACAAAGCTATATATATTCTCCTGTGACCAACTACTAATAATAGTGTTTTTTCCAAGCTTTCCTCATCTTTACAGAGTTTGTTATCGAAATAAAAGATGATAGCTGGAATCTTGTCAACCCTCTTCTCAGAATGAATGAAGCGTGGATGGATGAATGTGCTGCCAGATTACAACCCCTGGTAGATCAATATAAACCCAAAACAACACCAAACTTTTGCAGTAGAAAATTCCGAGATTTGATCGTAACAACCCGATCATGTCCTGGGGACAAAAAAAACTCTTTTGAAAAAAGTATTTGCTCATATATTATAAAATAAATGGTACGAAACACAATTTTAAATGTATAAGAACTTCTAATTATGCACTTTTGAAATTTTAAGCTTTTAACAATTGAGCGATAAAAACAAGCTTTCACTTTAAAAAGAAACTGGTCTCTTAGACGAGGGAGGGAAGGCAACCTCTCCCGCAAGCTTCCGAACCTCATTTTACCTACTTGCGGAAGTGCGCGTCCCCATAGGGCTTCCGAACCTCCTCCAAACAGTCTTCTGGGAATGATCTTCCATTTATAATCGTCAATTTCTACTTAAAACGGGACTAATTCGATAATTTAAGCATGCTGGTCAATCTACAGTATTTTTAACATTTGCATAACATTTTTTTTTTTTTTACAATCAAAGTTCGGGGAGAAAATAACTTTGTTTTATAGATTTTTTTTTATCATGCAAATCTTGGAATACTACCTTTCACATTTAAATTTATTACTTGTAATCATATCTACCTTTCACATAGTAATTTATTACTTGTAATCATATCTACCTTTCACATTGTAATTTATTACTTAAAATCATATCCACCTGTAACATAGTAATTTATTACTTGTAATCATATCTACCTTTCTCATTGTAATTTATTACTTAAAATCATATCTACCTGTAACATAGTAACTTATTACTTGTAATCATTTCTACCTTTTACATTGTACTTTATTACTTGTAATCATATCTACCTTTCTTATTGTAATTTATTACTTGTAATCAAATCTATCTGTAACATTGTAATTTATTGCTTGAAATCATATCTGTAGTATGCCCTACTCCAACAAAGACTTCTAGATAGGTACCAATTCAGGTGTAGCCTTCGGTATCCTTAGATATCTATCTTGCAAGATGCAACTCAATCGCAAACTATTCCGTTCAATAATACTTTAGTCTGATACAACTCTATCAGTATTCTCAGATATCTGTCTTTCAAGATACAACTCAATCACAAACTATTCCGTAGTAATACTTTAGTCAATATCAAACCGGATACGACTCAATCAGTATTTCCTAGCCTATATCTATCTTTCAAGACTCAAAGCTCAGGTCCCTCTCGTTAATACACGAGGCATATAATTACTCTAACACTGTAATTAGGGTTTCCACCAGAATTCTGGGTTACGGTTTACGTACGGAAATGATCAGGAAATTTTTTCCATTTCCATTGTGGAAAAGGTTCCGGAAATCCGGAATTCCAGAACGATTTCCGGAACGATTTTTTTCCGTAAACCGGAAATTTCCGGGACGTTGTTCTGGAATTACGGAACGTTACGGAATGGTGTTCCGGAAAATTCCGGTTTACGGAACAATCAAGTGTTCCGGAATTTTCCTGAAAAAGGTTCTGGAAAACGTTGAAGACATCTTAAACTTATGTTAAAGGTAAAACCAGTAAGTAATACTATCTACAGAATAAGAGAATGTGCGCCTGGTGTAGCTGTATTTAAAGTAATACTACTATGAATTATCATGAAATAATATAAATCCTCACTGCCATGTCTCAAAATAATTTCATCTACAGAAAACTGTGGAAAGGAAGACGACATGTATAGCAATCCTTGAGTCTAATTGATGTTGTTACAAAGCAAATAAGTTAAATAGTAACTTATAAAATCACTTTTAAATTGGTCTGTATATACAGTATAGTATATACTGCGTAATTGCCGTGTCTCATGTTCATTGAACTATTTAGAGTCCTGATTTAAGTCTAAAAGTCGTCCTCCTATTCCAGAGTTTTCTGGTTCCCACTCTATTTACATACTTTGCTCGTCTGTTTGTTTGTCCGTTTGTATTCAATAAACGTCCAAACAGTTGAACCGACCGAGCCCAACATTTTTGAGGCAACTCACATGGCCCAAGGGAAAGTTTAGAACTAGTTAAAAATTATGCGGGAAAAAAACTCGAAATTTATTATTTTTTAATTCACCAGTTTAAAGCCTAGTTTTTATAAACTCTTATTTATATGGTTCATTTCATCCCATCCTGATCAAATACGGAGGGGGAGAGGAGGGAGGGGGGGCATAAGCATTTTCCCTTTTGAAAAATAAAAACTAATTTGTCAAAAAATATTGTGGGGAAAATGAAAACTGTAACTGTAAAATAGTCATGATGAACTATAGTGAAATATTTGTGGATATATAATTGTAGAACTAAATGCGTATTTTATGTATGTCAACTAATAAGTCTTAACTTTTAATGCTTTAATATTGTTTAAACATTCCGGTTTCCATTTGATCCGGAATTATCCCGGAATTCCGGTTTACGCAACAAATTTCCGGAAAAATGGAAACCCTAACTGTAATCAAAAAAGAGCATTATTCCAACTGACGTATATTTTGAATTCTATGGACATCAGGTTTATAAATATGGGATTTGCTACGATATTTATTACATATCTAACTTTCACATTGTAATTTATTACTTTTAATCATATATCGGTTCTGGCACTATACTTGGGAAATTACTTAAAATTATGTTGTCGACGGCTGGAGACATTTTTTTTTCATTTAAAGAGTTCTAGGAAGGATTAACTATATCATAAAAAAAATATTTACATCAGATAAATTACAGCAATTTTCTTTTTAGCTTTTGATTTAAAAATCTGTTAACCTCATTCTATTAAAGCCCAAACCAAATTTAAGACAAATTTTCTGTTTAAATTCTGTTCAATGTATTATTTTTGTTAAGTTGTAATTTCTGCTTTCAGTTTCATTTCGGCCTGTACTGTACTCAAAAAAGTTTTAAGAAACTGAGTTTAATCTACTGTTCTTTTTTATATTCATCTCAACTGTTAACGCACGTACCTAGAATAAGTGTATGAGTAAAAAATATTGGTTTAGATTTTTACAAGTTTTTGTTTACAGTATTTTCATCTCAAATATTGTGGATTTTTTAAACGAAGTTGAATAAAGTTGTACGCAATAAATTTTGTTTGTCAAAAAATAAAATTCACGTTTTCATTAATGAGCGTGAAAAAATATAATCAACTATGAACTAAAACAAGAATTACTTCCACAAAAATGAAAAATCATAAAGATTACTGAAAATATTCTTTAATTTCAAAAAGACCTGATGTGTAAAATTGGTTTCTGACGATATTCATAAATTTAGCCATAATCTAGAAACATAAATTCAGTTGAGATTTGTATTTATTTTCAAATTTTGAAATTTGGTTTGAACTGAACGTTTAAATCTGTAAAGTTAAAATAGTTTCATCTTAAACCGTTGAATGGGTTGTTTTGCCCTAATTTGTACAGCGAGATTCACAAAATGTATTAATGATATGAATAAAAAATTTAAAATATGTAATTTTTAGAATATTTTCTTGAAATCTTTTGACTTTTAAGAAAATATTCCAAAAGATTTTTTTGTAATATTTTTTTCAAACATAGGTTAGGGTACAAGTTGTGAAAAAGTCCGGTTTGTGTTTGAGTACAAAGATTTATCTGTTATGGAGCAAAAAAACTTGTTGGGTTATAAAGTACAAAATCCTGCTGGTTATGAAGTAAAAACTTACCATGGTTATGGAGTTCAAAACCTCGTTGGGTTATGGAGTACAAAAACTTGTTAGGTTAGTAAGTCAAAAAACTTAACATGGTTATGGAGGTTAAAAACTTGTTGGGTTATGGAGTAAAAAAACTAAACATGGTTATGGAGTTCAAAAACCTGTTATGGAGAATACAAACTGGAAAATAAGTCACAGAAAAAAATAAGAAGTGCAACTTACAGTTAAACATGATCAAAAAGGGATGATTTTGTTTTACACATTTTTAGATCATAATTTTTAGAGGGGTGACCAACAAGATTCAAACTAAGGAAAAATCTACAATTAATTTAAGTTTATTTGTGAAAAATATTCACCCCTTTCAGTGGGCTATATGATTTTCTATGACTTTACCCCCTTGAGTTTTATGGAGAAAATCCCGTGTCAGGAAATAAAAACTTTTCATGAAAAGCCATGACTTTAATTCCTTCAAACTAGTTTTTTTAATACACATTTTCATGACTTTTTTCCGCAGAAATTTTTTCAAAATACATATTTGATTGTGACTTTATTGAATGTTACCTATTTTTAATGTGAGTTTTCGTTCTTCATTCTCCATTTTTTGGGATTTCAACAAAAGATATTTTAACTATGTATTAAAATCCTTAATTTGAAAAATAAGAATGAAAAAATTGGTTTACTAGGTACGGATGCTGAAACCTTATTAGCTGGCTAGTGAGACACTTTAATTTTTAGGTTGAACTTGTTGTTCGAACCCGATTCAAACCGAATTCATAAGTTTCCAACTCGATTGTTTCAGGATTCTTAAATACAAAGAATACTTTGTATTTTTCATTTGCATTTTTTATTTCAATTAAACATCTGATGATGTAAGAACTGGGTTGAATCTAGGTTTACACTTTACTTACACGCCTATTCTTGGCTTTCTGCAAACTCATCCCTATGATCTAGTTTAGTTTTTTACTCACACTCCGTTCCTTCACGGACACACACCTTGATAGATAGATAGATAGATAGATAGATAGATAGATAGATAGATAGATAGATAGATAGATCGATAGATAGATAGATAGATAGATAGATAGATAGATAGACTGATAGAATCAAGGAAAACAAAGAACCATGTGTTTTTCCAACAAACACTTTTTATCCAGGATTTGGACACGATCCTCTCATCAATTCTCAGATCCTTCTTATCCTTCTTATCCTTCTTATCCTTCTTATCCTTCTTATCCTTCTTATCCTTCCTATCCTTCTTATCCTTCTTATCCTTCTTATCCTTCTTATCCTTCTTATCCTTCTCCTTCTTCTCCTTCTTATCCCTCTTATCCTTCTTATCCTTCATATCCTTCTTATCCTTATTATCTTTCTTATCCTTCTTATCCTTCTTATCCTTCTTATCCTTCTTATCCTTCTAATCTTTCTAATCCTTCTAATCCTTTTATCCTTCTTATCCTTTTATTCTTCTAATCCTTTTAATCCATCTAATCCTTTTATCCTTTTTATCGTTTTTTAAATTTTGGTTGTTCATAAACCTTCCCTGGGGTCGCGTGAAGCCCCACACAAGTCCCGATCGGTTCAGCAGTTTTAACGTTTATTGGATCTAAACAAACAAACAAACACCAAGACAGACACCCAGGCAAGCAAAGTATATATATAGGAGATGAAAGTTACAAGTAAAGATCCAAATAGACGAAAAAAAAACAATTTCAGGAATATTTTCATTATTCATAAGTTTAGTAAAAGTACATTTGTTTGCATGGTTACTTGTATTTATACATAAATGAAAGAATGTACTTTGCCTGGGTGTCTGTCTATTGAGTTGTTTGTTTGTTGGTATTCAACTAACGTCAAAACGGCTGAACTGATTGGGCTCAAATTTTGTGTGGAAGGTTTGTGGGGATCAAAATTTTAAAAAATTAGTCTTCGACAAAATTCGATTTTCATTTAATTTAAAAAATCCACGAAATCTTTTTTAAATCCTCAAACTTTTTTTGTTATAGTTTTACAATGTAGAATAAGGTGTACACAAATGATAACTAATTTTAAAAAATGGCGCTCGCGGTAACTTTGCCCATTGCAATTTGCAATACATGTTGTGAGTAATTTCTGAAAATTTTTGGTTGACACCTCTTAAATTCTAGGAAATCACCAAAGATTTAAAAAGAGCTGAAGAAAAAAAAAATTCATGAAATTATGATTTTTCATAACAATTTCTTTGTTTTCAATTAGAGAACTCGGATCCGTTGAAGTTTTTGTAAAAAATTTTAACTCAGTCTATTTTAAATTTGTAAAAAATTTCCACTGATTTTACCTTTCTGAACAATTGCGAAGAAAATTATATATGACATGATAAATTCAAGAAAAAAATATCTTGGAGCTGTGGTAGGTCTTTCCAAATTTTAGCAGCGATTATATCCTAGAGCTTTAGAGATATTGAGCTAAATATTTAGATTAGTTCTCATGGTAAACATTAGAATGAGAAAAGCTACCGCTAGCACCTTATTGTAGAAATAAAAAATAGAAAATGTTCACAATTAAACTAGAAAATAGGCGCAAGGCGCTATGAAAGTCTAGTTATTTATGTTTCTTTATACATGTAACGATCGAAATCGAATCATTAGAGTTTGAGCAGAACTAAACTGAACATATTTCAACAAAGCGTGAAGATACAAGTTTATGTTAAAGTATGTGTGTACTCACTAGTGTGTGTTTGTTTCTTGTTCACTTTTCATTTTTAGTAATTTAAAAATATTGACTGTTTACATTTCTCCCAGAAGGAGATGTACACTGTTTGGTGAAATGTAAATCTTTTAGTTTCATAATTCTTTTCTGCATTAGTCTTTGCAAAAGAAATAAAAACAGAATATAAACAGTACACAAAGTTTTCAATACATCAGCATACAGTATACAAGCTTACAGTACACAAAGTTTGCAGTACATAAAGTTTGCAGTATACAAGCTTACAGTACTCAAAGTTTGCAATGCATAAGCATACAGTACACAAAGTTTGCAGTACATAAAGCATACAGTACATAAAGCTTTCAGTACATAAATCTTAAAGTGCTTAATTAAAGCTTGCAACACATAAAGCTTGCAGTACATTAAAACGGCAATAAATAAAGCTTGCAGTACAAAAAGCATGCAGTACAAAAATCTTGCAGTGCATAACATAACAATAACAGTAAATAAAGCTTCCAGTACATAAAGCTTGGATTACAAAAAGGTTGCAGTGCAGAAAGCTTGCAGTAAATAAAGCTTGCGGTACAAAAGCTTACAATACACAAAAGCCTACAGTACACAAAAGCTTACAGTACACAAAAGCTTACAGTGCACAAAAGCTTACAGTACGCAAAAGCTTACAGTACACAAAAGCTTACAGTACTCAAAAGCCTACAGCACACAAAAGCTTACGTACACAAAAGCTTACAGTACACAAAAGCTTACAGTACATATGCTTGTTGTATACGAAGCATGCGGTGTAAGAACTGTTAAGAACTGAGAAAAACTATAGATTCTAAGTTAAATCTGGAATAAACAAAAAAAAATCCTTGCAATACGGTAACCGCCAAAAAGTTCTTGGAAAAAAGTTTCCGCTAAAAAATTCCTAAAATTTCGCACAAAAAAGTCCCGTGGAAAAAGTTCTTTTATTTTAAGTTTCTGGAAATAAAGTCCTACTTTATTTTCTAGGATTTTATACAAAAAAGTCCTCGGAAAAAAGTCCTATAACAAGTGAAACTCCATGATTCACCATGAAAAAAGTCCCACATATAAACATCCCTTCAATTATCGTTGGTTTTCAGGAGCTTGTTATTAAAACACCTCTAGCTATATATTTATTCAATATGCAGATACATGGACAAATTAGTCCTTTTTGGAAATAATTTTCAGGGGCTTGTTATTAATACACCTCTAGCTATATATTTATTCAATATGCAGATACATGGACAAATTAGTCCTTTTTGGAAATAATTTTCAGGAGCTTGTTATTAATACACCCTTAGCTATATATTTATTCAATATGCAGATACATGGACAAATTAGTCCTTTTTGGAAATAATTTTCAGGAGCTTGTTATTAAAACACCCCTAGCTATATATTTATTCAATATGCAGATACATGGACAAATTAGTCCTTTTTGGAAATAATTTTCAGGAGCTTGTTATTAAAACACCCCTAGCTATATATTTATTCAATATGCAGATACATGGACAAATTAGTCCTTTTTTGGAAAATAATTTTCAAAAAAGAAATATAAAATATATTTGTTACATATGTACATATTTATCACAAGTGTAGTTAGCATTTACTTTTGCATTTTATTTAAGAATATGAAACTAGCCCTGTTCAAGGTTATAATGCAAGGAAAGTTAATTGCAGTTGCGTATACTCTGCGTACATATTAAAACCAGTTCTCTCTGGGCGGAATTTGTAAACAAGAATAGATGCATCATTGATTTTTCATGTTAAAGATGCATCCCATGTCAGGCTGTGATATCCACAACACGTGTTTACATTATCGCCCAGAGACAGTACACTGCAATGCAAAAAAAGCATACAACTCTGAAATAACTTTCCTTCTAATATAATATATTGAAAAGAAAAATATCAAGAATTCGTACTTTTCAAACCTCGGTTAATTCTTCATCCAGTATTTTCCAATAATGTGTTCCTTGTATTCAAGATTTATGGATCCACCTCTCTAACCCCTCTAACTCCTCTAAAACCTCTAAACCCTCGAAATCCTCGAAATGCATCCTCAAACACCAACTTTAGAAGACGGTATAATATTATCAAACCCAAGCCTAGAATAATCTTATATAATATTTCTAATAATTCCCCATGAAGATCGTTAACTCGTCTAAACCTGGATATATCCCTAAACCTGTATAATTCCTCTTAAACAAAGACATACTATTTTTGAACATTGTTTTTCCTACCCTAATCTTACCTGAGGGTAAACGTTATCTGTGATTTCATCGCTTAGCCAGCTTTTTCAGTTCACTCAAAGTTGGTTATTCTCCCCTAGGTATCCTCCCTGATAAACCTAAATTTCCTCCCCCTAAGCCTGTATATCCTCCCTGAAATCTGAATATTCTCCCCCTAAACCTTAATATCCTCCCCCGAAACCTGAATATTCTCCCCGTAAACCTTAATATCCTCCCCCGAAACCTAAATATCTTCCATCCGAAACCTGAATATCCTCACCCTAAAGCTGGATATCCTTCTCTAAAGCATTATATTCTGCCCTAAAGGCTAAAAGTGGATATAATATGTATATCAAGCTGGATATTCTAAAGCTAATTATCCTCTCCTAAAGGTAGATATAATATATCAAGCTATAAATTTCCCCTAAAGCTGGATGTTCTCCGGCCCTAATATAAAGCTGGGCATTCTCCCCCTAAATCTGAATATCCTCTCCTTCAGCTAGATATCCTTCCATAAAGCTTGATATCCCCCTAAAGCTGGGTATCCTCCCCTAATCTGGATATTACTTGATTTAGGTTGATAATCCCCCCCCCCACAAGCTGGATATTCCCTTGTATAAAACTAAATGTGAAAGTTTGTGGAAAAGCTTTATTAAAGTTAAAACTCTCGTCGGAAATATTTGGTCCGAACATCCTGTAATTCTATAGTATACACAAAACCAACATTTAGGTTTACCTACTTTTTAATAATAGTCATCGTTCATACACAAACCCTGTTAATAATAGTTCTCGTTCATACACAACCCTTGTTAATAATAGTCATCGCACATACACAAACCTTGTTAATAATAGTCATAAACTATACACAAGCCTTGTAAATAATATTCATCGTCCATACAAACCTTGTTAATAATAGTCCTTTTCCATACACAAACCTTGTTAATAATAGTCATAAACCATACACAAGCCTTGTTAATAATATTCATCGTCCATACAAACCTTGCTAATAATAGTCCTTGTCCATACACAAACCTTGTTAATAATAGTCATAGACCATACACAAACCTTGTTAATAATAGTCATAGACCATACACAAACCTTGTTAATGATAGTCATAGACCATACACAAACCTTGTTTATAATAGTCCTCGTTCATACACAAACCTTGTTAATACTATTCCTCGTTCATACACAAACCTTGTTAATGATAGTCATAGACCATACACAACCCTTGTTAATAACAGTTCTCGTTCATAATTCACAAACCTTGATAATAATAGTCATAGACCATACACAAACCTTGTTAATAATAGTCCTCGTTCATACACAAACCTTGTTAATAATAGTCATAGACCATACACGTACAAACCTTGTTTATAATAGTCCTCGTTCATACACAAACCTTGTTAATAATAGTCATCGTTCATACACAAACCTTGTTTATAATAGTAATTGCACATACACAAACCTTATTAATAAGTCATATACCATACACAAACCTTATTGATAATAGTCCTCGTCCATACACAAACCTTAATACTAGTCTCGACGATAAGTTTAAAAGCTTGTGAATGAAAAATAGAAAATCATCTTTTCTCTAAATTGATAAATGTAAGACCATCACAACTCGCATTAGTTTAGCGTGACATTACTCTATAGACTGTTTAAGGAAACAAATATTGAATATCATGGTATTTCGTCTGATAGCTCCCACTAAGGTTATAATGCAAGGAAAGATATTTCAGAGGTGTACGCATCTTTTGTACTGCAGTGTACTGTCTCTGGTCGGTAATGTAAACACAAGACGGACGTCGAAGCCTGACACTGGATCCATCTTTCACATAAAAAATCAACGAAATATTCGGGTCATATTGTGTGAATTATCAAAATCATCCAAATTTAATGCTTTTAACCTTCTCGGATACTAAACGAACACTGATGCTTCTATTCTTGTATACAAATTCCGCCCAGAGAGAACTGGTTTCAATATGTACGCAGAGTATACGCTACTGCAATAAACTTTCCTTGAATTATAACCTTGGCTCCCACTATAAACTTTATTCATACAGGATGTCCCTCGAAACATGACAGTGGTAATCGACTTGATTTTTGATATAATTTGCTGCATTTATTTGTCAAACTAATTTTTTAAGTTAAATTATAAAAATAATAATCACAAAATACCTCTAGTCCTGGCATTTCCAAAATGCAGTCTATCTTTTTTAATGTGCTTTTCCGAGATATGAAGATTTGCGTTCAGATTTGGGCCTTTTTGGTTTTTATTCAACAAATTTGAACTTGAACGAAATTCTGAATATCTTTGGTAATGTTTACAGCACAAAAAAGCAGACCACATTTTGGAAATGCCAAGACAATAAGATTTTTATGGTTTTTGTTTCAAGAATCATACATGTTAAGGTAGGTTGAAAACTAAATGTCAAAATTAAATTCAAAACTTGAATTGCTACTGGCATTTTTTGTGGGACAATCTGTTGATATTACAAGACAAGTCGTCTCGTATGGTAAAGTTAATTTTTGTACACAATAACCTGGTACATTTTGTACACAATAACCTGGTACATTTACAACTTTTGTACACAATAACCTGAGCCCGAAATTTAAAAGAGTATCGTTGAACGAAACTCCCGAGTTTCCTTTTTGGGGTCTTAACATTTGTGTACATTTTGATTTAAGAGATTCGAAAAAATGGAGACTATAAAGAAATTGAAAAAAAATAACATTACTTTACAAAAATATTGATATTCACAAAACCCCATTCGTGAAACCCGGGTTTTAAAACTGGTTTTCATAACGATACCCTGTCTTAAGTTTTGGGCTCTGGTACATTTACAACTTTTGTACACAATAACCTGGTACATTTACAACTTTTCTACACAATAACCTGGTAGATTTACAACTTTTGTACACAATAACCTGGTACATTAACAACTTTTCTACACAATAACCTGGTACATTTACAACGGCATTATGATTCATGCATTATGCATGACTTATAAAAAACGCTAATAATGAGGACACGTTCAGTGAGTCCAAACCTTGAGGACGCACAAAGTTATGAAATGACATGGTTCATGCATATGCTTATTAAAATACAATCTTTATCCTTTTCACATCAGACCTTAAAGTTTTTGTTTCTCAGTGGACAAAATTGCATTTGGATGACAGGGTAGCAGATTAAATTTCAGAAAAAATTTAATTATAATTAATTAATTAACCAGGAAGGAAATCCTGTTTGAATTAAACTCTTTACAACTGCAGATTTAAACAAGTTGATAAGATCTAGTAGTTTCTGAAATATTTAACAAGAAAATTATTCTTAAGGGACTGTAAGCGTGATTATAATTGATCCTTCGTGCAAACTGTACATTTGAAAGCTATTTCTGATCATGTATAAATAAGACAAGCATATTTTTGTTTCTCTATAAACTGTTTATTTTATATTTATGTATAATCATTCAAAGATTTGGAATTCGTTTTTTCCAATTTTCGTTAAACACATTTTCATAACAGTTGTGAATTTGATCAGAAGGTTATGAATTTACAAATTGAATTAATTATTGTAATCAAATATTATGCCGCAGTAATTGGGAAATATCTATCTCCAGTAAACAAACATTATTGGATATCTGAAAAACCAAATTATATAAAAAATATTTAAATTATGGATTTGTGGAATTTATGTAAAATACTATTGAGTAGATTGAGACTGGGCCGAATCAGACTTATTGTCAGGCCTTTGTTCATGAGTAGTGCTTCAACCTTCACAACCAACTTATATTTTCTGAAGCCTTGGATTTGAAGATTTTAAAGCTGTAAAGTGCTTGTTTGAGAATTCCTATAAAACCAACCTGAATATCTACTGTGGACACTTTTGATTTCTGCTTTATCCGCTCTTTCTCTTAATAAATGGCGCGTAAGATTTTGAATTGCCTGGCTTCTGATTGGTTCCTCGTGATTCTGCATACTCTGATTGGTTGAATTTTAGACACTTTCCTGATTTCTAACCATAGGTTTAAATAATCTTAAAATTTCCAAAAAGAGAAGATCAAGTATTTATCTTGACATCCACAATTCTAAAGTTTTCAGCTCAGATTTTCTATTGATATATCATTTTATATTTGTTGTTTGGGTTTATCCTAATATTTACATTTATACAAATATCCAAGACTGTCTACCTTGTCTCTCTAACTGTCCTGGATCAATTATCATTAATAAAAACAAAACAAAGGAAAAAACTACAGCAATGACATAATTCTGAGACAAAAGCCTGATATATTATAATCAATAGGTTAAAGAAAACATTATTCACATTCTCCACATCTGCCTTAATAATAACAAGTACAGATCAAGCTGCACTAAGATCAAATTGTAAAAGCCGGAGACTATTCTCTACTTCAAATGATGACATTTGCAACCTTAGACTAAACTAATTTTCAATTTTTGTATCCTAAACCTGTGCCTTAATTCAGCGCGTAGGTGATCATTTCCCCCCTCCCTGGTTTAACTGTAGACGTCGTAAATCTCATTGTTCAGTTCCCATGATTCTCAAAATTAAAATTGAAATTTTAAAAAATTTCATGAAAAATCAATAAATATGTTCACATTAAAAAAAGTTTCACAATTGTTGCTACTTAAGAATAATCATATGCATGCATTGCAATCTTCATTTATTTTCCCGCCCCAAAAAGGTTTCAGGAATAAATTTGTTGTTGCCCGGAACATTTTATCCTAGATACAGAAGTTACCTTGAAGGGAGTGTTCACTAAAATGTGTGTTTAAGATGATCCAAAATTAAATTATGGCACTACTTGTATTGATAAGCAAGCCCGGGCCGAGATACAGGCTGGCATGTCTTTGAAGATCTTATTGTGTGATCAACCTAGAGTACCAAAGCCGATTCAATATTTTGAACACTATGTTATGAAAATGCAATAATTTAAGGCTTGTTAAGTCCTTCTCTTAGCAGGTACTTCATCCCTCTGGCCATCCTATTGGTTGGCAGAAGAAAATCCAACCAACCAGGAGAGAGAACACTATTCCCGTCCCAAATAATATTTTTTAATGAGGAATCATCATTTATTTGACGAACACTCCCTTTAATAAGAAATCTAGAAGAACTGAAAGATATATTTAAGAAAGATTTATCTAATGCATTTAGTCGAAAAAGATTCCTGCAGAAGCTTGTGTAAATTTCAGTGTCCAGAAAGGTAAAAATTCTAATAAATATGTCAAGAATATGGGTTGTTCAACAATATCAAGAGACTTGGAATTTTATTTTACACAAATATTAACATTAATTATCATCATGTTACAGGTCCTACTTAAAACGTGCTCCCTGAAGTTAACGTGCTCTGAACATTATTCATATTATGATTTACTACTTTCACAACTCTGTGGTAAATGTAGGAAATGTAACTAAAATTATAAAGTTTTTACTTCCAATATATATATATATATCCTGACAGCAGGATTGCTAATTTTGCAAACTGCTTGTTAGTATTCAGACCCAGAAAATACAAAACAGAATTTCGTCTTTGTTCTTCCTTAATTTCAGAATTACCAATTTTTCCGAATTTTTTTTTTATTTTTCAATCTACAAAAAGATCTCGGCACTATTTCATATATAGTATTAAGTATTAAATCACAAAATCTTTTGCAAATTATAAAGTTAAAAGGATAAGAAAAACGACGAGAATTTTTCAGGTTTCTGGTTCTGGTATTGAGTGGTGTTTGAGTATGTATGTAAATAATGTTAGTGTGTGTGTGTGTATATATAAGGAGAGAGTGCACATATGAGAGGAATATAAAAGTTGAATTTATGATCATCATCTGACTATATATATAAAGGTATTGGATTCATTTATCTAAACATGTACACTAAAGTGTTCACTGTAGACTCCAGTGTACACTATATACTCTAGTGTACACTGTATACTCTAGTGTACACTGTATACTCTAGTGTACACTACTCTAGTTAGTGTACACTGTAGACTCTAGTGTACACTGTATACTCTAGTGTACACTGCATACTCTAGTGTACACTTTATACTCTAGTGTTCACTGTAGACTCTAGTGTTCACTGTAGACTCTAGTGTACACTGTAGACTCTAATGTACACTGTATACTCTAGTGTACACTGTATACTCTAGTGTACACTGTATACTCTAGTGTACACTGTAGACTCTAGTGTACACTGTAGACTCTAATGTACACTGTAGACTCTAGTGTACCTCTAGTGTACACTGTAGACTCTAGTGTTCACTGTAGACTCTAGTGTACACTGTAGACTCTAATGTACACTGTAGACTCTAGTGTACACTGTATACTCTAGTGTACACTGTAGACTCTAGTGTACACTGTAGACTCTAGTGTACACTGTATACTCTAGTGTACACTGTATACCTGTATACTCTAGTGTACACTGTATACTCTAGTGTACACTGTAGACTCTAGTGTACACTGTAGACTCTAGTGTACACTGTATACTCTAGTGTACACTGTATACTCTACTGTACACTGTATACTCTAGTGGACACTGTACACTATATAATCTAGTGTACACTGTAGACTCTAGTTTACACGTTTACACTGTATACTAATAATGGTATTCCTTTATCTATCTATCTATCTGTCTATCTATCTATCTATCTATATCTCTATCTATCTCTCTACGTATCTACTATATATCTCTAAGTATAGAAAAGGTGTTGGTATGTTCTGTCCGCCTGGAATTTGAAGGGGGAAGAATAGATCAGGAAACTAAAGAGAATACAGATAAAAGAAAGCTCAGTTTAAGCCCCTTTAGGACACAAACATTTAAATTCAGGAAACTTAAAAAAATTATTTTATTATAAATCATATAAACCTGCATGTTTCTTTGTTTGAAACTGGGTTTGATTGTCTTAAAGTTTTGGCTCTGTGTGATGTGTCAAGAAATAAAGATTTGATTTTGAACTTGCATTCCTGTGATAAAGGGGAAGAAGTTAGTGTTACAAGAAGGGTTAACTAAACTTTCAATGGAAGTGAGTTAACTGTAGTTTCAATGGGGAGGGGTTTATTGTAGTTATAAGGGAAAGGGGGGGGGGACGTTTCAAGGCGGAAGGGGTTAACCGGAGTTTCAAGCTTCAATTCCTGAAAAATAATTTTTTTGAAATTCTTTATCGGTTTTTAATTTATAAATAATTTTGTGGATTGAAAAATTGTTATGATTGTAAAAAAATGAATAGTTTAGACTACTACTTCATACTATCAATAAAAATAAAAGTAAAATAAAAAACTTTGTGAAGTATCTTTACATTATTTCAGTCTTATTTTAAAGCAACCCTTTATTTTAAAAAATTCATGAGAACTAAATATTTATTTATCTATTTTTTTATAACTTGAAAATAATATAACTTGTTAATTTTATTCCTTCCCTTAATTCATTAATCCCACGCTTGTTTGGGGGAATCTGCAGTAAAAAAAATTTTACAGAAAAAAAAATCTAATTATGTTTGATCAGGGAAAGGTTTAAATGGTATCATTGTGAATTGGGATTACAACTTTCTAAAATAAGGTCGACAGTTCATTTCAAAACTTTCCCTGTATGTATTTATAGTTGTAGCTATAAATAAATCAACAGCTTATAAACTCAAGGAAAAGCCTACAAATTCTACTCACGTGTGTAGAACGTAGATATTCTCGTGGCACGTTTATACCATGCATGTTAAACGGTACACAGTCAGCATATTCATTAAACACGGCTTCCCCAATTATGTTGGATTATCTCCAACATTTTGCGAGGCAAAATCCTTTAATATATCTTTCCAGTTTTTCAAAATGATTTAACTTTTAAAAGCTTCTTTAATTCCAATTCAAGGCCATCTCAAATAGATTATCAAGTACAATAGGTGGCGACAGGATTTATTGACCAATTATGCATGACGTCACAAGTGTCAAAAGTAACAAGGAAGACGGCATTTTATCCCACTATAGATGATAAAGAATACATGAAAATGAAATTGCACTAAATTCACTGCATGTTATAAGCAATTTATAGTTTAAATGATTATTATTATTATTTAAGTTTTGTCTGACACATTTAAATTGAGTTGACGTAGATACTGTAAGTATTCTACGTTGCCATCTATTGTATTTGATAATCTATTTGGTCTACCCCCCCCCCCTGTCCAGGCGGGGAGGGTCCCATGGGGACTCAAGAATTCCAAAATATATTTTTTGGTACAAGTGGGAAATATTGGAATACCATAATACTATTAAATAATTTTGTACAATTTTGAATTTATCTTTTATAAAAAAACTTATATAACATAAGGGTTTCAAAGATCCAAGATGATTATGGGACACCCTCTATAGTGTTTATCCTCCTGGGACACCATGTATAGTATGTATCCTCCTGGGACACCCTGTATAGTGTTTATCCTCCTGGGACACCCTGTATAGTGTTTATCCTCCTGGGACACCCTGTATAGTGTTTATCCTCCTGGGACACCCTGTATAGTGTTTATCCTTCTGGGACACCCTGTATATCCTCCTTAATCTTGCAATATCCAGTCGATAGGCCAGCAAATGCAAGCTTTCAGTCAGAGAAATAGTAAAACTTGAAAACATGGGTCGGGGATATTATCTATATATATTATCTATATACGTTGATTAGGTCGACTTTCATAGCAAAAATTTATTTTCCTTGTGTAATCGTTCAAGTGCGGGTAAACGGCGGAGTATTTTTTTGTAACCAGCGCTGGGTCCCCAACCTAGTATTTAATATTGACGAAAAAATAAATATTTTTCCATGATTAGGAAATTAACAACTTTTAATGATAAGATATAATTTATTAATAAGGAATGTAATGAGGATATCTGTATGTCAATAACATAATTAGGTATAAGTAAATAAATTTATAATGTTGTCTTGATACTTGCCCAAACCTAATTAGAGTAGAAGATATTAGTTTAATATTTTTTTTGAAAATTCATTTCGTTCGAGTGAACTTTCTGTCGTGACGATTCAATAAAACTGTTTAAATGTAAAAGGTCTTGGTCGGGGTCTAATCAACAAACTTCGAGAATTTCAAAAAAAAACTTAAATGGTACCGCTGTGAATCAGGGATGCCATTTTTTTAAATGAGGGGTCAATTAAAATAACGTCTACAGTCCCTTTAATAAAATCTTAGATTAATTTTAATTTTTCTCGACTAAAGGAATTGAGTCTTTGTAACAAACTCTTATTTTCTAATCACTATATTTTTTCAACCTAATGGTGTAAACCTTTGATATTTCAAACTTAGATTTTTTCATCTAACAGAATTCATAGTTTGAAATATCTAAGGTCTACGGCATTGGATTACAAAAAAGATATAGAGATTAGAAAATCATAGTTTGTGACAACGACTCAATTCCTTTTATAAACGAAAGAAACTGATTATTTGCCTAAAACTTTAGTTTCATAATCTTTACATCATCAAGGTGTAAACCTTTGATATGTCAAACTTTAGTTTCATAATCTTCACATCATCAAAGTGTAAACCTTTGATATGTCAAACTTTAGTTTCATAATCTTCACATCATCAAGGTGTAAACCTTTGATATGTCAAACTTTAGTTTCATAATCTTCACATCATCAAAGTGTAAACCTTTGATATGTCAAACTTTAGTTTCATAATCTTCACATTATCAAAGTGTAAACCTTTGATATGTCAAACTTTAGTTTCATAATCTTTACATTGTCAAGGTGTAAACCTTTGATATGTCAAACTTTAGTTTCATAATCTTCACATCATCAAGGTGTAAACCTTTGATATGTCAAACTTTAGTTTCATAATCTTCACATCATCAAGGTGTAAACCTTTGATATGTCAAACTTTAGTTTCATAATCTTCACATCATCAAAGTGTAAACCTTTGATATGTCAAACTTTAGTTTCATAATATTCACATCATCAAGGTGTAAACCTTTGATATGTCAAACTTTAGTTTCATAATCTTTACATTGTCAAGGTGTAAACCTTTGATATGTCAAACGTTGATTTAGCAGAATTTACATGTTACACAAATCAAATGTCTACATCAGGCTGCAAACATAAGGATTAGAAACTCAGAGTTTGATACGAATAATCATCTTTTTTTTTGTTTACCCTTATATCAATTCGCGCGTAAACCTTAAATCAGCCAATGAAAAAGTATCAAATTAAATCGAGCCCATATAAAGCTAAAAAAGGGCTCACAATTCATTTTTGACATAAACCTCAGAACTATATAGACAAAGGAGGACACACTTAATTCCATTTAATAAATATCTAAAAAGAAAAACGTACTGCTCTTATCTTTCCTTTCAAGTTACATTCAAACATGTTAACTTAAATACTTTTCAAATCAGGCAAACTTTTTGTGCTAATTTGGAGTGAGCTAAAAAGGCTCATTTTTCACTGTAAATTATATATTTATATAAATGTTCCCTAGCTTCTGACATACATACTTGTCAACATCTCAAAATTTAACAACAGAATCTTCGTTAAGGAAAAAATCCAATTATTTATAAAATATTGCCTCGTCAAAACTTTCCTTTACTATCAGTCATCTATTTGTCAATCAATGAATTTAAATTTCTTAACAATTAAGTTCCATTAAATTCAAGTTCTTCTAGATAATTAAGTGTTGATTGAAAATAATGAGGTTTAGAAAAAAAAAAACAATAATCAATCAACTGGAATCAGGTCAAAACTTATAATTATGGTCGTAGCATTAACATTTTTCTTCATTCTTAAATATAATCCCGTTCTGTACCCTTTTACACCATCCTCCTAACACCCCCCCCCCCTCAAATTCACTTCATTTTTTTATGCCTTATGTGAGAAAAATATGATAAATGAAGATTTTGTTGTATGTATTACTTTACATTATATATTTCGTTCCATTGTATTTTTATTATTATTTTATTATTTACATAGTTGCACTCTCATTGCACTCTCATTGCACTCTCCACTAAACGCTATTATATCTACGGTCAGTGTACGGCAGATTACTGCAGTACACACCATAATACCTACTGTCAGTGTACGGCAGATTACTGCAAGTACACACCATAATACCTACTGTCAGTGTACGGCAGATTACTGCAGTACACACCATTATACTTACGGTCAGTGTACGGTAGATTACTGCAGTGCACACCATTATACCTACGGTCAGTGTATGGCAGATTACTGCAGTACACACCATTATATCTACGGTCAGTGTACGGCAGATTACTGCAGTACACACCATTATATCTGAGGTCAGTGTACGGCAGATTACTGCAGTACACACCATTATATCTACGGTCAGTGTACGGCAGATTACTGAAGTACACACCATTACACCTACGGTCAGTGTACGGTAGATTACTGCAGTACACACCATTATATCTACGGTCAGTGTACGGCAGTTTACTGCAGTACACGCCATTATATCTACGGTAAGTGTACGGCAGTTTACTGCAGTACACCCCATTATATCTACGGTCAGTGTACGGCAGATTACTGCAGTACACACCGAAAGCTTCGCTAAGGGTGATTGCCTTTATACATTACAGTTTTATTTCACATTATTTATTTTTCTTTATTGCATCTTTTCAGTCTATTTTACAATATGCATTTTTTATATTTTTGTTGTATTTTACATGAAAAGATATTTTTCATTGGGTTTTATAATTTCGTTATATTTTACATGTATAGATATTTAATTCATAGTGTTTTTATAATTTCGTTGTATTTTACATGAAAAGATATTTTTCATAGGGTTTTTATAATTTCGTTGTATTTTACATGTATAGATATTTAATTCATAGGGTTTTTATAATTTCATTGTATTTGACATGAATAGATATTTAATTCATAGGGTTTTTATAATTTCGTTGTATTTTACATGTATAGATATTTAACTCATAGGGTTTTTATAATTTTGTTTTATTTTACAGGAAAAGATATTTAATTCACAGGGTTTTTATAATTTCATTGTATTTGACATGAATAGATATTTAATTCATTGGGTTTTTATAATTTCGTTTTATTTTACATGAAAAGATATTTAATTCATTGGGTTTTTATAATTTCGTTGTTTTTGACATGAAAAGATATTTAATTAATAGGGTTTTTATAATTTCGTTGTATTTTACATGTATAGATATTTAATTCATTGGGTTTTTATAATTTCGTTGTATTTGACATGAAAAAGATATTTAATTCATAGGGTTTTTATAATTTCATTGTATTTTACATGAAAAGATATTTTTCATAGGGTTTTTATAATTTCGTTGTATTTTACATGTATAGATATTTAATTCATTGGGTTTTTATAATTTCCTTGTATTTTTCATTTATAGATATTTAATTCATAGGGTTTTTAAAATTTCGTTTTAATTTCCATGAAAAGATATTTAATTCATTGGGTTTTTATAATTTCGTTGTTTTTGACATGAAAAGATATTTAATTCACAGGGTTTTTATAATTTCATTGTATTTTACATGAAAAGATATTTAATTCACAGGGTTTTTATAATTTCGTTGTATTTTACATGTATAGATATTTAATTCATTGGGTTTTTATAATTTCATTGTATTTGACATGAATAGATATTTAATTCACAGGGTTTTTATAATTTTGTTGTATTTTACATGAAAAGATATTTAATTCATTGGGTTTTTATAATTTCCTAGTATTTGACATGAAAAGATATTTAATTCACAGGGTTTTTATAATTTCGTTGTATTTTACATGTATATATATTTAATTCATTGGGTTTTCATAATTTCGTTGTATTTTACAAGAGGTTGTTATTTACATTGTATTTTCCAAATTTGAGTTTTGTTAAATTTTTTATTTTTATTATTTCAGTTGTATTTACGGCGAAGGACTTTCTCCCCGGAATCCAATGCTTCCCTCTGCAGCTTCTTTAGGAAACTAGAAACAAACTTGTTTACTACTAAAAAACTGGATTTCGCAGAAAAACCCCGGTCAGAAAAGTATAAGAACAATATTTATAAAAGCGGAAAAGATTATGTAGAAAGATGAAAGAAGAAGTGTGAAAAGTTCAAGTTTGTTTCTTGTTGTTTAGATAATGTAACTAAAACAATAGGACGTCTCCTGGATGGATACGATATTAGACTTAGACCAAATTTCGGAGGTGAGAGAGAAAACATTTTAAACTTCAAATTTGCAAATTTGACATCATGATCATTTTATCAAATTGTATATTTTAGGTGATCCACTTTATGTAGGGTTTGATTTAACAATTGCAAGTTTTGATTCAATATCTGAAGTCAGTATGGTAAGTTTTATCAAATATGGTAAGTTTTATCAAATATGGTAAGTTTTATCAAATATGGTAAGTTTTATCAAATATGTTAAGTTTTATCAAATATGGTAAGTTTTATCAAATAGTTTTAGTTTTTGTATATATTTGTAATTTCATGTAACCCTCCATTTATAATTTGGCATGTTCATTGTCAGATTCACCACGGTACCCTTTGAACCATTGTTGATATTCTATAATTAAGAAAAAAAAATTGGTTTTCTATCTTAAAAAGTATTTAATTGTAACATTTTCCTTTGTTTTTTCTGCAGCAAAGAACGTTAAGTCACCTGTATAAAGAAACGTTAGCGGAATATAATACATTTTTGAGATAGAAAAACATTAATCACTCATTTATTATCCATTGAACAAAGGTTTTAATGTTATCATGGTTCATCAGACACCCCCTTTTATTAATGGAGAATCACTTGAATTTAGGTGTACAGTCCTTTTAAACAGGACTACACAATATAGGGGGGAGGGGAATTGAAGATTGATGAGGGAGGAAAAAGCGAATGAAAGTAAATACTAGCGGTAGTGAGGAAGATGTTTTGTATAGAGAAAGAAAGAAAAATATTTATTGTTTTTAAGGCAAAATTGTTTGATTAATTTTCTGTCGACAAACTCTAGAATTGAAACCAAACTGAGTGTTTTAACCTCGTAGGTACTGAGTAACAAAAGTAGTAAAGAAATCAGTCGAGTAGCATAATACCAAAATAGGGAAAATAGGGAAATATCAGAAGAAAACAAGGGAATAACTTGTGAACACAAGGGAATAACTTGTGAACACAAGGGAATAACTTGGTAAAACAAGGGAATAACTTGTGAACACAAGGGAATAACTTGTGAAAACAAGGGAATAGCTTGGGAAAACAAGGGAATAGCTTGGGAAAGCAAGGGAATAGCTTGTAAAAACAAGGGAATAGCTTGGGAAAACAAGGGAATAGCTAGGGAAAACAAGGGAAAAGCTTGTGAGCACAAGGGAATAGCTTGGGAAAGCAAGGGAATAGCTTGGGAAAACAAGGGAATAGCTTGGGAAAACAAGGGAATAGCTTGGGAAAACAAGGGAATAACTTGGGAAAACAAGGTAAAGACTTGTATAAACAAGGGAATAGCTTGGGAAAGCAAGGGAATAGCTTGTAAAAACAAGGAAATAGCTTGGGAAAACAAGGGAATAACTTGGGAAAACAAGGTAAAGACTTGTGAAAAAAAGAATAGCTTGGGAAAACAAGGGGATAATTTGGGAAAACAAAGGAATATCTTGGGAAAACAAGGGGATAACTTTGGAAAACAAGGGAATAGCTTGGAAAAACAATTGAATAAATTTGGAAAACAAGGGAATAATTCTAAAAAACAGTAGATTACTGGCTGTATAATGTATCCAGTAATATAATTGCTATAATCAGAAAAACGTCTAGAAAATAACCCTGGGGAAATGGGGAATATAAAAGCTGAAAAATGGGATGGAAACTGGGGAATATCCTGGGAGGGGGGAGGGGGATTATAAACCTGGTGTGCTAGTGTATCCTGGGAGGGGGGAGGGGGATTATAAACCTGGTGTGCTAGTGTATCCACTGTCCAATAGCTTGCTCAGGTCAATGAAGGGGAAAATTGCCAGATTCAAAAACGTTTTCAAATGGAGAATTTAAAATTAGAAAGAATTAATTGTTTAGTACAGTTAGAAAGCGCAGATGATATGCATACACACGTACATATCTGGACTAGAGGGAAGGTTTTCAAGCATACTCTGATAAGAAGGGGAAATGGAAAGTAATTTAGGTGGACGGGAAAATGTAGCATAAATTGGAAGTTGTAATGTGGATGGGAAGGGGAAATGTGGACGGGAAGAGTTAAGGTGAATTGGAAAGTTTAACGTGAATGGGAAGGGGAAATTTGGACGGGAAGAGGTGAGGTGGATGGGAAAGGGAAATGTGGATGGGAAGAATTGTGAGGTGAATGGAACAGGGAAATGTGGATGGGAAAGGGAAATGTGAACAGGAAGAGGTAAGTTGGATTTGAAGGACTTAGGGATGGGAAGAGGTAAGGTGGATGAGAAGAGGCGAGGTGGATGAGATATGGAAATGTGGATGGGAAGGGATAGGGAGGGTGGGTAGGGAAATGTGGGATAGGAAAGGATAGGGAAGGTGGGAAGGGTGAAGAGAATGTAGATTGAAAAACATAGATGGATAAAAAAAGGGGAAAGGTTGGCGATATGGCATACCGCATAGTAACATTTCAAAACCTCTAAAAGCTTAAATTAACACGTATGAGCCAATTCGATAAGTTTGACTACAGTCAGATGAGGAAGGGAAGCCATGGACGCCATGAGCCTCCGCTATGCAGACACGCAGAAATGAGCATGCGCAATACATCAAAATGTGCCTGTGTAATACAGAAGGTTTTTTAAAACTTGTGTTTTAAGTTTAAATAAAATATTTTCTACAAATTTTTCGACATAGTGGCATGAGAGGTTTCTCAAAGATTAGAAGTTTCTATCAATTATCATAAATAGTGCCTAAATATGACTAATAAAGTTGTATATAAAGCTTTAAACATTTTTTACATGAAATGGAAAATATTTAGAGAAAAAATTGATTGAATTTCATTTCGTGACTTATCATCTTTGATTTAAGTGATACCCTTCTTTGTAGTTCAAATTAAATCTAGAAAATTTTTATCATTTATCTTAAATATTTCTCCAAATATCTTCCTTTCTGCACATTTTGATGTATTGTGCATGCTCAAATTGCGTGTCTGCATAGCGGAGGCTCATGGCGTCCGGGGATTCCCTCCCTCGTCAGATGATGTAAAAGTTGTGGAAAAGGCGGCTTCTCTTATTTGTGATTTAAATTAAGCCCCTGGCTCCCTTCTCTGTATGTGTACATATCTTGGAGGTTGGGCACTGGCCCCCGTTAGCTCAAGTGTGAAATGAAAGCATAAAACTCATAAACTTAGTCCTTTGAATTCAAACTTAAAGAACTAGAAATGATTTAATGAGTTATAAGGGAGTGTATTAGGGTGGATGTTGAAGGTAGGAGAAAATAGGATTCTCATAGGAATGGGACTAGACTTTACATGAAGGAAAAATACTAAATATTAGGGTGAAGGTTATAAAGGAAAAGTAGAAAACTAAGATAAAAACTAAATATTTAGTGTTGGTTAAAATATCCAGGTATTAACACTATCAGGAGATTTTGCAGAGAAAATATGGGTTCCAGACACTTTCTTTGCAAATGATAAGAAAAGGTAAAATTCCGAATTCAGTTAATTAGAATTGATTGATGCAAAGAACAGCTTCTGTTCTTGATTTTAAAACTTCTAAATGGGAAATTATAAATTCAAAAGATTGCTGAAGGATCCAAGTTAACTGAGCTCAGAACTTTTGTATTGTGAATCTCGGGACTAAGTATTGATCTTAAACTTAAGCAGATCTCAGGATTAATTAAATTCCTCTTGAATATCCCTTAGTGGAGATAAATAATGGCATCAAGCATATATCCTCAAATTTAAAAGTGCAGACTTTGAATATCGAGATCAAGCGTTAATATAACAATACTCCACACAAAAGTTACGGCCTCTGAATAGCAATCTAAGGTCTTGAAGATAAGATGAAGTAATCTAATATTTTATTTATCTCATTTAAATCAAGGACATTTTCAGCTAATATGAAAATAGACGTAAAACTAAATTATTTGAAACCAAAAACATATTTAAAGGAACTGTAAACATATTTAAAGAAACTGTAAACATATTTAAAGGAACTGTAAACATATTTAAAGGAACTGTAAACATATTTAAAGGAACTGTAAACATATTTAAAGGAACTGTAAACATATTTAAAGGAACTGTAAACATATTTAAAGGAACTGTAAACATATTTAAAGGAACTGTAAACATATTTAAAGGAACTGTAAACATATTAAAAGGAACTGTAAACGTATTTAAAGGAACTGTAAACGTATTTAAAGGAACTGTAAACGTATTTAAAGGAACTGTAAACGTAGTTATAAATGAATCTCTCTAAAAAAAGTTGTATTCTCATTGGTTTCCCTGTAACCTTTCTTCTGAGTAAAAATGACAAATATAAAAATGTTCTCTGATAAGCTTCAACGTAAAAGTGGATTTATGCGCCAGATATTAAGATTCGAATTTAATGATTTTAACACACTTTAAGAGAGAAAAGCGACGATATCTTTGTCATTGTTAAAGGTACAAAGGGTACCGTTTATAATCGGCATTCAACTCATTAATCAGGGGTCCTTGTTGTGACACTTGAGGATATCGACCAAATTAAAGATTCCTTGTCGTGCCACTTGAAGATTTCGACCAAACTAAAGATTCCTTGTCGTGCCACTTGAAGATTTCGACCAAACTAAAGATTCCTTGTCGTGCCACTTGAAGATGTCGACCAAACTAAAGATTCCTTGTTGTGCCACTTGAAGATGTCGACCAAACTGAAGATTCCTTGTCGTGCCACTTGAAGATGTCGACCAAACTAAAGATTCCTTGTCGTGCCACTTAAAGATGTCGACCAAACTAAAGATTCCTTGTCGTGCCACTTAAAGATTTCGACCAAAACTAAAGATTCCTTGTCGTGCTACTTAAAGATTTCGACCAAAACTAAAGATTCCTTGTCGTGCCACTTAAAGATTTCGACCAAAACTAAAGATTCCTTGTCGTGCCACTTAAAGATTTCGACCAAAACTAAATATTCCTTAGTAAAAAAAATAAAGATAATAAATTTCTATTAGAACTCTTGCGTTTTTCTTCTTTATTTTCTGATGTTTTTGTCATTTCCGCAAACAAATCTAGTGCATTTTACTGAAACCAGAGGAAAAAATTATCATGTTTTTAACTTATTATTAACTTCTGAATGCAGAAGTTTTAATGATATGAACATTGAAAATGTGAAAATTATTTAACACTTTCAAAAACACGGATGAAGACTGTACTTCCCTAAAATTAAGGAAGCATTGCCTTAGCAAATGTAAGGTGCGACGCATGAAACTGTGGAGAAGGAAGACGACATTTAACCATTTTTATGTGTATTGGATGGGATTATAAACCAAATAGTTTTATCTGTAGCTTGAACATCTTTAAAGTGAAATTTCCTAATCCACAATTTATTGTACAGAACATATACCTTAAACGGACAATGGTTATGAGCAGACTAGAATCTACTCAAATTAGAAAAATCTTACCAATATATTGAAATAAATGTGTTTTTTGTTCAGTTTCCTTCACGATGTGACGGAGCAGAATAAGATGGTTCGGCTTCACGGTGATGGAGCAATCACATACGGGATGCGGTTTACGACAACATTAGGCATTAAATACATTTCATCAACCAACCAATTTTATTGGGATAAATATTTAGATTTAGTTTTTAAACTGCCAAATTAATTGGAGTCATCCTGTATTCATGATTTAACCTGGATATTGACATTTAAAACGTATCTTTGGTTGAATATGTTGAAGAATGTATTTTGTTTAGCCTGTATGATGGATCTACATCATTATCCACTAGACAGACAGAACTGCACAGTAGAGATTGAAAGCTGTAAGTAAACAAACAAATATTAGTACAAGACTTCAATGGCAATGGGCGCTTCTTGCCACTCCTATTTTTGCAATGAATTTAGAACTTTAATGTTACTTTCGCTGTAGTGGACTTCTCTTTGAAACTCTTCATTTTCATTGATATTTCAACTGTTTAGACTGTTACTCTGTTTCCTTTATTATGAATTATTCAGAAAAGTACACTGTTTCTGATATTATGATCTGTTTAGACGGGTACAGTGTTTCTGATATTTTAAACTGTTTAGACGGGTACACTGTTTCTGATATCATGAGTTGTTTAGACGGGTACACTGTTTCTGATATTATGATCTGTTTAGACGGGTACACTGTTTCTGATGTTATGATCTGTTTAGACGGGTACACTGTTTCTGATATTATGATCTGTTTAGACGGGTACACTGTTTCTGATATTTTGAACTGTTTAGACGGGTACACTGTTTCTGATATTATGATCTGTTTAGACGGGTATACTGTTTCTGATATTATGATCTGTTTAGACGGGTACACTGTTTCTGATATTATGATCTGTTTAGACGGGTACACTGTTTCTGATGTTGTTATGTACTGGAGGGAAGAACCCGTTGTTGGAGTAGAGGTAAACAAACAGTTTAAAAGTAAATAAGTGAATTTATATAATTTCCATATTTAGGGAAAAATTGTTGTTTGATAATAAGTGTAGTTTTAGTTCTAGTTCTTCTCTAGCAGACTTGGAGAATTTGGAGTAAAATCCCTGGTGTAAAAAAGTTTTTGCCGGGTCAAAAATATTCGATCAAAGTTAAGATCTAAACTTTTTATAAAGTGATAAAACTAATATATATGTCAAGAAAATGTTCACAATTCGGACGAATTTTAGATTTTTTTGGTGGGATAAAACTTATATTGGGAAAAAGTCATATTATTCATCATGAGGGAGAAAAATTAATTTCAAGAAAATTCAAAAAAAATATGATGTTATGGTATATTAGTCCTTTTTTTAAAACATTTCTTATTTTTTTAATTTTAAACCCTTAAATTTTACTCCAGACCCTGTGATTTTACTCCGAACCCTACAGATGTGCCAATCCGGGCTTTTCCATCTCTTTTTAAACTTTAAGAAATTTTTCTCCCGAAAATATTGTCTTGACTGTTATAAAGGAATCTTGAAAGTTTCCTTTGCAAAACATTCAAAAAAAAAGATTTCATCCTATTTGACTTAAACTTTTTTTATTGGAAGGGTTTAAGTTTTTTGCATTGATCTGAAAAAATGTCAGACATTTTTTTGAACAAATTAAACATATTTTAAAATCAACCTTCAAATTATTTTCCTCGTCGAAGTAAATTTGGGTCCAATTATAGCACAGCGGATGAGACCTGCGGTTAGGAAAGGCTGATAACCGGAGTGCTGCAGCTAAGACTCTAGATTATCCTCTAGAGTATAGATCTATGAAATATTCTAGATTATTCTCTAGAATCTAGATTTATGAAATATTCTAGATTATCCTCTATAGATTCTAGATATATGGAATATTCTAGATTATCCTCTAGAGTCTAGATTTACAAAATATTCTAGATTCCTCTACAGAGTTTAGATTTATAAAATATTCTAGATTCCTCTACAGAGTTTAGATATATGAAATATTATAGATTATCCTCTAGAGTCTAGATATATGAAATATTCTAGATTATCCTCTTGAGTCTAGATTTATAAAATATTCTAGATTATCCTCTATAGTCAAGATAAATGAAATATTCTAGATTATCCTCCAGAGTCTTGATATATGAAATATTCTAGTTTATCCTCTATAGTCTGGATTATGAAATATTCTAGTTTATCCTCTAGAGTCTAGATTATGAAATATTCTAGTTCATGTTGCCAAACGACAGTAATCGAATAAATTAATTAAACCAATAAAGTTGTTAAGGCAGTCTTTCCATTCCAGCTTCACAGTTTATACTTTGGTTTATTGATTTCTAGGTAGGAGGTAGGAGGTAGGAGGTAGGAGGTAGGAGGTAGGAGGTAGGAGGTAGGAGGTAGTTAAAGTAAGTAAAAAAGTAAAGTAACAAATTATTTATTTCTGAAATATAACAAAAATATACAAAATTAAGTTTTTCAGGAGAAATTATTTAAAAACCTCTAAAAGTAGAGGTTGTGGGAATATTTCCCCCCAATTCCAAAAAATATAAAAATAGAAATAAAAGGAAAAGCAAAGGAAAGGATAAGGAAAGTTACATATTTATTGTTTACACTATATTTAATATAAATTGCTGGTGGTTAGTATTTTTCGCCGATTAACTAACAATTTTTAGAAATAAAAATTTACATTTATTTGTAATGTTAAAAAAAAAGTGAAAAAAGCCTTATGGAGTGTGAAAAGAAAATAGGTTCTATGAAAAACGAGCATTTTTAAGCATCTTTTTAATTCGCACCGTTTTTTGACATCCTTTATGTTTGATTATATCTTTTACTCTTTATAATCTTTTTATTCTTTTATTTGTAAAGTCGTCTTTTCTTCGATTCTTTTGCAAACATAGCATGTGTTAGAATTAAAACATTTGTTCTGTTGATAAAAATCTTCTTTTAAATTCTGTTTAAAATTCGAAAGATTGATATTTGAAAGCTTAGAGAAGTGTCGTTTATTTTCATACCAGTCCAATTTTAATAGATTTTATTCTAGGAATATAAATATCATTTCTGTTTCTAAGATTTGCGTTTTTGATATTTTTTGAATTAATAAAATATAAAATCTTTTTTATATGTTGGGGGTAATTTCAATTGAAATAAAAATTTTATAACATAGGAGTTAGGAGGTAGGAGGTTGGTTTCAGATTGAGGCAACTAGTTTGCAAAACATATTTGTTTGAGTTTGGCCTGAAATGCACTAATCCTAAATTCTCGTCTGAAATCTGCAGAACATAAGTTTGCAAAATTATATATTTTATGAAAATAAGAATAAACTTTTGCATATATTCTCAATTTAAAGGGAAAGACATATTTTGAATGTTCCTGAATACACATTGTTAGATTTGGTTTCTTAAAATATAGTAATATGGAAACAGAACGAAATAAAACCTACCTAAAGGAATCCGAACAAATGATCGACTAGTTTTTATAAAATTATTCAATAGTTTTTGCTCACCCCGGCTTACGTTACTTAAATACGCTATGGCATACAGTAACCAATCCCTTTTTAAGATCTAGGACATTTTTTTTATTTTGAATCCAAAAGGACGGGAGTCGGGAACCCTTTCTGTAAGGAACCTTTATGTCGGGCACTCTTTATGTCAGGAAACTTTATGTCAGGAACCCTTTATGCCAGGAACACTTTATGTCAGGAACCCTTTATGTCAGAAACCCTTTATGTCAGGAACCCTTCATGTAAAGAACCTTTTGGTCGGGATCTCTTTATATCGGAAACTTTTATGTCGGGAGCCCTTTATGTCAGGAATCTTTACATCAGAAACCTTTATGTTGGGAACCCTTTATGTCAGGAACCTTTTGGTCGGGAACTCTTTATATCGAGAATTCATTAGGCCGGGAACCCCTCTATGTCGGGAACCATAAAGGCCTAGGAATCCTTCAGGCCGGGGAACCCTTTAGGCTGGGGAAACCCTTTATAGGCCGGGAACCCCTTAGATAGGAATCCATAAGGTAGGAACCCCTTAGGCTACTTTCTGTGTTCTCTTGCTTTAATAAGCTGCAGAGTGCAGAGTGCTTGAATTAACAACAAGAGAATTATTTCAAATCAAATTCTGTTGTAAATAGGAATTTTTTTTTTGTCTAAGTAAAACAAATCATGCTACTGCAATATGTTTCCGATTAGCTTTGAAATTTAGTTTACAATCCCTTTACGTTTTCTTTGCCTAAAAATCATTTAGAATAGAAAGAAAAGGATCTCCGATAAAAGAAGAAAGTAAACCTTACTATTTTTGTCACGCTATTGGATTGCTCGACATCTGAGAATTGATTTTAAAGCTTGTATTATCAATACCAAAGTGCCGCGGAGGGGGGGGGGGGGGGGGGAGTTTAGGGTGCCATGAGGGTTGGTAAGTAAGGGTGCCATGGGGGTTGGTAGGTTAGGGTGCCATGGGGGTTGGTAGGTTAGGGTGCCATGGGGGGGTTGGTAGGTTAGGGTGCCAAGGGGGTTGGTAGGTTAGGGTGCCCTGGGGGTTGGTAGGTTAGGGTGCCATGGGGGTTGGTAGGTTAGAATGCCAAAGGGGTTGGTAGGTTAGGGTGCCATGGGGGGGTTGGTAGGTTAGGGTGCCAAGGGGGTTGGTAGGTTAGGGTGCCCTGGGGGTTGGTAGGTTAGGGTGCCATGGGGGGTTGGTAGGTTAGGGTGCAAAGAGGGTTGGTAGGTGAGGGTTCCAATGGGGTCGGTAGATTAGGTGGAGAGGGACGGAGATAAATAGCAATTTCAACATTAATATACGAAAATTTTCAGTTTTTAACATTATTAAGAAAATTAAAGATTGCATTGAAAACTGGTTATTTGTGCTTCGTTTTTCTGAGAGAGACTGGTCACTGATGTACAACGCAACAATTAACAAATTCGCTCGTAAATCAGACTAAAATATACTGGCGCCTGCTCAAGGTTTTTATTTTGGATTTTGTAAAATTTGGAAAGATTTGGAAAAAGAAAGGAAAAGTTCTAGTAGTAATTGAGTAGTTTTAAGCTAATTTTCACCAATAATTATTTTTTTGGTAATTCATATTTTTATTGTTTGGCTATACATTTTAAATGTTACGCTTTGTTAGATGGATTCTGAATTATTTATTGCTTGATATTGTTTAATGGATTGATTGATTGCAGGATGCTGAGTTGCCCCAGTTCACTATAATGGGTTGGGAAACAAACGAAAGAAAAATCAAACTCGCCACAGGAACTTATCAGGTTTAATTTACATTATATTTGTTCCATCTCTCCCGTACATTATATACCTTTCCTTTATATTATACTCCTCTCCTTTATTATATACCTCTCCTTTATATTATATACCTTTCCTTTATACTATATACCTTTCCTTTACATTATATACCTCTTCTTTACATTATATACCTCTCCTTTTTATTATATAATTATCCTTTATACTATATACCTCTCCTTTACATTATACACCTCTCCTTTACATTATATACCTCTCCTTTATATTATATACCTCTCCTTTACATAATATCACTCTCCTTTATATTATACACCTCTCCTTTACATTATATGCCTTTCCTTTATATTATATACCTCTCCTTTATATTATATACCTCTCCTTTACATTATATCACTCTCCTTTACATTATATACCTCTCCTTTACATTATATCACTCTCCTTAATATGATATTCCTCTCCTTTTTATTATATTCCTCTCCTTTAAATTATATCCCTTTCTTTTACATTATGTCTCTCGCCTTTAACATTTTATCCCTCTTCTTCACAATATACCTCTCATTTAAAGTATAACCATTTTCATTATATCCCTCTTTTTGATATTATCTCCTTTCCTTTACATTTTATACCACTTCTTAATAGTATATTCCTCTCCTTTACATTATTTTCCTCTCATTTACATGATATCCCTCTCCTTTAAAGTATATCCCTCTCCTAAACAGTATATCCCTCTCATTTATATTTTATCCCTCTTCTATTGTATCCCACTCCTTTACATTATATCCCTCTCTAGACCATTATATTTCCATCATTTTAATATTAGTCCATTTCATTTTTATTTATGCTATTTTTAAACCGACTAAATGTTTTGAACAAATTTTCTTTTTAACATTATAAATATCAATTAATAAGTATAAAGTTTATAAATTATATTTATAAATATAAGTTCGAAAGAAAAGATGTTTTCACTCTTTGCTTTTTTATGTTGATTTAAAAATGATTATTCATTTTAATTTTTAGTGTAGACTTGTTTCATAAATCATAACTCAAGATATATGACATGATGACATAATCTTAAATATATTTCAGAGGCTGTCTTTATCCTTCAAACTCCAGAGAAATATTGGATACTTTGTGTTCCAAACTTATCTTCCTTCCATACTCATTGTCATGCTTTCCTGGGTCTCATTCTGGATTAATCACGAGGCAACCAGTGCCAGGGTAGCTTTAGGTTAGTTTAATACTAGCAACCAGTACTAGGGTAGCTTTAGGTTAGTTTAATACTAGCAACCAGTGCCAGGGTAGCTTTAGGTTAGTTCAATACTAGCAACCAGTGCCAGGGTAGCTTTAGGTTACTAAAATACTAGCAACCAGTGCCAGGGTAGCTTTAGGTTAGGTTAATACTAGCAACCAGTGCCAGGGTAGCTTTAGGTTACTAAAATACTAGCAACCAGTGCCAGGGTAGCTTTAGGTTAGTTTAATACTAGCAACCAGTGCCATGGTAGCTTTAGGTTAGTTTAATACTAGCAACCAGTGCCAGGCTAACTTTAGGTTAGTTTAATACTAACAACCAGTGCCAGGGTAGCTTTAGGTTAGTTCAATACTAGCAACCAGTGCCAGGGTAGCTCTAGGTTTGTTTAATACTTGCAACCAGTGCCAGGGTAGCTTTAGGTTAGTTCAATACTAGCAACCAGTGCCAGGGTAGCTCTAGGTTTGTTTAATACTAGCAACCAGTGCCCGGGTAGCTTTAGGTTAGTTCAATACTAGCAACCAGTGTCAGGGTAACTCTAGGTTAGTTTAATACTAGCAACCAGTGCCATGGTAGCTTTAGGTTTGTTTAATACTAGCAACCAGTACCAGGGTAGCTTTAAATTAGTTTAATACTAGCAACCAGTGCCAGGGTAGCTTTAGGTTAGTTTAATACTAGCAACCAGGGCCAGTGTAGCTTTAAATTTGTTTAATACTAGCAACCAGTGCCAGGGTAGCTTTAGGTTAGCTTAATGCTAGCAATCAGTACTAGGGTAGTTTTAGGTTAGTTTAATACTAGCAACCAGTACCAGGGTAGCTTTAGGTTATTTTAATATTAACAACCAGTGCTATAAAGTATAAAAGTATACGCATTAAAGTGAATAAGTATAAGCTGTATTAGGTATAAAATTGTAAAAATGTAAAGATATAAAAGTGTACAGGGTTTAACCCTATTCCTGCTGGGGGGGGGTCAATTTGACCCCCCCCCTGTAGTTTTTTTTCCATAACTCAAAAAGTATTGGTCTGAGGCTGTTGAAATTTTCTGACTTTTATTACATACCCAAAGACCTCCCTTCAGGCCTAAAACCGGGCTTTAATACTAACTGCCTGAGTCCTCAGGCACACTGCCTGAATGACTGCTTTTGCCTGTAGCAAACTAAATCNAAGTGTAAAGGTGTAAAAGTGTAAAGGTGTAAAAGTGTAAAGATATAAAAGTGTAAAGATATAAAATTGTAAAAGTATAAAAGTGTAAAGGTATAAAAGTGTAAAAGTATAAAATTGTAAAGGTGTAAAAGTGTAAAATTATAAAAGTATAAAAGTATAAATGTGTAAAGGTGTAAAAGTATAAAAGTATAAAGATAGAAAAGCGTACAGGAATAAAAGTGTTAAGGAATAAAAGTGTGAAGGTGTAAAAGTGTAAAGGTGTAAAAGTATAAAGGTATAAAAGTGTAAAGATATAAAATTGTAAAAGTATAAAAGTGTAAAGGTATAAAAGTGTAAAAGTATAAAAGTGTAAAGATATAAAAGTGTAAAAGGTGTAAAAGTGTAAAAGTATAAAAGTGTAAAGGTGTAAAAGTGTAAAGGAATAAAAGTGTTAAGATATAAAAGTGTAAAGGTGTAAAAGTGTAAAGGTGAAAAAGTGTAAAGATATAAAAGTATAAAGATATAAAAGTGTAAAGGTATAAAAGTGTAAAAGTATAAAAGTGTAAAGGTATAAAACTATAAAGATATTAAAGTGTAAAGGTATAAAAGTGTAAAAGTATAAAAGTGTAAAGATATAAAAGTGTAAAGATATAAAAGTGTAAAGGTATAAAAGTGTAAAGATATAAAAGTGTAAAGAAATAAAAGTGTACAAATATAAAAGTGTAAAGATATAAAAGTGTAAAGATATAAAAGTGTAAAGGAATAAAAGTGTAAAGATATAAAAGTGTAAAGGTGTAAAAGTGTAAAGGAATAAAAGTGTAAAAATAAACTTTATTGTTTTCTGGAAATAAACCTGGCTGCAACTGCATTTTCTAGAGTGTACTTCTTTATATTATTTTTATACTTCAAACGAGCACGTAGAAGATCATTAGCAATCCATAAAAGAAAAAATTTTCTAGCAATTTTCTAGTTCAATTGATAAAAAAGGAATTGAGTTTGCCACAAACTCTGATATTATCAATCCTTTATCTTTGCAACACAATGTCGTAGACCTTAAATTTTTCAAACCTTATTACGAATGAGATATTCTGAGTTTGAAAAATGAAAGGTTTACTCCATAATGTTGCAAAGATATAGGGATTAGTTATTTTGACTTTGTTGACTTTTTATCTGATTTAATTCCTTTATTCGGAATTTTATAAAGAAATTTCATTAAATCGGAAATATGCGATCCTTTAAAGGGACTTTCAACGTTATTTTGAGTGAACGAATCTACATCAAACCGAATCTACATCGATTCTCTAAAACATTTGTTTTTGCAAGAATGTAAAAGATATGATATTCAAATTCCGCACAGTTCCTCGCAATTCCGGTCAGCGAAATTTCGATTGGAAACCCTAGTTTAAAAAAAAACATTTTTCAGTTGAACCCTGCTGTTCAAAGAAAATAGAATATATTAGAGTGGAATTTACTCAAAAAAAGTGTAAAACGGCCATTTTGTTGTACTGTCTCCATACTTCACACATTTGTGCTATATAGCCCTGGAACATCATTTTAAAGAAAAGTTTTCTTGAAAATTATTTGATTTTTTCTAAATCAATTCTCTGATAGCCTGTCATGCAATCCCGAGTTCATTTCAGCATAAGCGTCGATCAAATCAATTTGATGTTTTTATTTAGTTAAAAAAACATATTTTTTAATTTGAAGTAACCAAACAGTAAAACCAATATTTTTGAAATACTCAAGATACCAAAATATTAAAATTGTGGATGAGGAAGGTAAATGGTTATTAACTCTTTAATTTCAATTTCATAACTTTTATATAATGGGACTTATAAAACTACGAAATGGAAGGAAAACATTTAACCAATCTAATTTAGGTTTGCTGAGTTTTCAGGCTGAAAGAGACTAACAAAATTCATACCGATGGATTGTTTAAATTCCACTCTAATATATTCGATTCTCTTTGTTGCTGTTACAGAACCATTTGATTTGAAGTCAAGAATCATGACAATGCAAGGCATCTCCCACTGCCTGCACAAAATTCTGTTTTGCTTTTTTTCAAAAAATCCTAGAAGCTTGGTCTGAAATTTTGAAAAATTTAATTATAAAAACTGCCAGGTTTTCAGATTATTGAGTCAGCAAATACTTACAAGTTTTATCCATCTAACTCAGCAAACCTTACTTAATAAGATTAAGAATAAGAATAAGAATATGGATAAGAATTTTTTAACAATGTTTTTATAATTTATTTTTTATAATTTTTGTAAAATAAAATGGTACAAGGCATAGTTAATAAATTCAAATGTTCATATTTTTTTCTCCATTCTCCATCTGCACGTCGGAAGTTTCTCTTTGTCTTGCCTTCCTTAGCCCTTCCATTTATTGCGCTGCTTTTGAAAGAAATTTTCAGAGTTATTGTCTTTGCGCCATTGTAAGACAGTGCACAATCATTCTTTTATTGTACAGATGTACCCTGCCCTGTTTTTTTTGTTTTGATTAATTATAATTGCTGCCTCAGTCCTTTACATTCTTTACATTCTTTACATTCTTTACATTCTTTACATTCTGACAACTTGCATGTGCTAGGTTTCAAGTAAATTTCTATTTGCAGCGAGGGAGCAATAGCTTCCCTGCTATGAACCGCACATTTTTACTTTCCTGTACAAGGAGGGTCGCTATTGAACAAAGGATAATCAAGTGACCCGTTTAGAGGTAATTTTGTTGTAGTATCCTACAAAGAAATGTCCTCGAGTCTCATTTCGCTGCTTGTGAGAAGGTTAGATGGTAGGTAGAGTGGAGATGAGGATAAGGGTGTGTATGGAGTGGCGTATTAGGAATTTTTCGTTAAAATCATTCCATTTGTCCACATAATATACTGTTTCCCAGTCCAGTAGAATTTCTTAGGAAATATCGCCTTTAGTGTGCACCGCTGCATGTGGAATAAGAATAAGAATAAGAAAAAGAAAAAGAATAGAATAAGAATTAGGATAAGAATAAGAATAAGAATAAGAATAAGAATAAGAATAAGAATAAGAATAAGAATAAGAATAAGAATAAGAATAAGAATAAGAATAAGAATAAGAATAAAATCATGTTTCAGGTATCACGACTGTACTGACGATGACGACGATTAGTACCGGAGTAAGGTCGTCGTTGCCCCGAATCTCCTACGTGAAAGCTATCGATATTTACCTTGTCATGTGTTTCGTATTCGTCTTTGCCGCGCTTCTGGAATACGCCGCCGTCAACTACACATACTGGGGCGCCAGAGCTAAAAAGAAGAAGAAGGAAAAGAAGCAGAAGGTTTGTTATTTTTTACAGGATTTGTCATCACATCTCTTATAAGTTGTGTGGTCTATATTTTCTATAAATGATTGATGCAAAGAGACGATTATTCAAAATCAGGATATTTGCTTGAAATGCTGAGAAAAGGTTTCGGATAAACCTGTAGAACAATAACTGTAGTTACATGAGAAACTAAATGTTTAATCATATTAAATTTAATGTGTTGCAATTTGATGTAAAGTTTGGAAAAGACGTTAAAAAATATTAAAAATAGAAAACTTGAGTTTTTATATCGAGAGGTCAAAACTTTTAAACATTAAATCTGTTCATATTGCGCTCAGTGGTATCCCAGCTTCCCCTGGCAGTTTGATTTAAGCCTTCTAACATAGCCACCCCATAAACTTTAAGCCATTAATTTAAAAGTTTGCTCTGAGCTGAAAACTTTAGAATTTTATACCTTTAATCCTGATCGCTTAATCTGAATATCCCTATGGACACTTTTGATTCCTGCTTAATGCACTTTTTTCCTCATTTTGGATATCCTTACGTACAGGTTGTTCCGATCAATTAGAGAAATGAGAATTCATTGATTGCGCGCCTATCTTTCAAAATTTCTGGGCTTCTTGGTTGACTTTCATGCACTTTTCTGGATACAAAATAAAGACTAAATTAATCTTTAGATTAGTAAAATGATAAGATCAAGGAATGTTCTGGATATCCACAATTCTAAAGTTTTCAGCTCTGTATTTATGAGTTGAGTTGATGTTCCTAAGCGGTGCCCCAACAAAAAGTTGTACTTTCTCATCACATAAATTACAAAAACTTTTCATTCAGATCTGAGATGATTTATAAGTTTTCCATTTTTGATTTGCAGACTTTATATTGGATCTTTCCACTTTCCTCCGGAGACTTGTCAAATAATTTATTTTATTTCTTTTAAGGAGTTTTTAGACATCAAGTGTTGAAAAGAATTGTAATATAAATTCCGGAACATATCTTGAGAAAGTGGAAAAGAAAAAATTCGCTAGAAATACTCGAGAAAGTGCACTAGACTTCAGAAAATATAAAATTTCTCTTTAAAAAAAAAAATATTTTTATTATAAAGAGGGGTTTTAGATATTTACGAAGGTCTCAAAAATCTTAGCTTGTTACATTCAACTAAAAGTGTTTTCTTAATGTATATATCTTCTTCTATATCATAAAGCTATTCTCTCATATATATATATATACGTATATATAATATATACATACAGGATGAGTCCAAAAACGGGATTTTCGATGTTTTGGACAAAATTGTAAGAAAATTTAGTTTTTTTTTGGATTTTAAGAAAATTTTTAAATTATTTTTGGATCGTTGAAAAGAAATCTTTTTTTGAAAAAATACGTTTTTTTAAAAAAAATTTCGGAAAACTATTTTTGTTGTTTTCCAAAGTTTCATAAAAATTCATTCAAAGTTTATTAAGATATAACCAAAAAAGTAAGCCAATTATTTACATTTTCTTCAGATTTCCACTTTGTATGTTTGCGGGGTTTTTATTTTATCTCGTTTAATATCTAATGAATTTCAATAAAATTTTGGATAATAATAGAATAAACATTTCGCCAACAATTTTTAAACTTTGATTTCGCAGATTTTTTAATTCAAAAGAATTACACTAACATAATGTTACACGTCTCACAACGATCCTCAGTTGTCAAAATTCTTTGTATGAACATATTTTGTAGAAGACCACAATGGTCTTATTTCTAATTGGTTGGAAATTTTTTAGAAAGTGTTTATTTCCACGCAAAGCTGGAGTCCCAAGCTAGCTTTCCAATATTGACAAGGACAAGGATAAGAAGGAGAAGTTGATGAATAATATTGTGTGTTCAGGACAAGGATAAGAAGGAGGAGTTGATGAATAATATTGTGTGTTCAGGACAAGGATAAGAAGGAGAAGTTGATGAATAATATTGTAATTTCAGGACAAGGATAAGAAGGAGAAGTTGATTAATAATATTGTGTTTTCAGGACAAGGATAAGAAGGAGAAGTTGATGAATAATATTGTGTTTTCAGGACAAGGATAAGAAGGGGAAGTTAATGAATAATATTGTATGTTCTTATAATAACTTAATATAATAAAGAAAAAAAATCTTTTCTAAAATATTTTACAAGCAATTGAAAAGTAAAAAAATTTCAGGGTCCGAGCAGTTTCCTCCCAGCTTCCGTATGCACAGAAATTACTCGTTTCCGACACGTGGCAGCACTAATCACGTCTATAGGAAAAAATCTAATCAGCTGATCACGCCGCCATTATTTTTTTGTTTTCTTTGGTGGGTTAAAAAAATGAAATATACAAACAGAAAAAAAATAAGTAAACATCTATAAAATATAGATCTTCGCTTGTATATATATATATATATATATATTTATCTCATTTATATGTTCGCTTAGCTGGTCAAACGGCTAAACCAAATTGGCTGACATTTATTTGGGAAACCTTGAGTACGGGCCCAGAGGTAAAATAGGCTAAAAAATCGAACTTTTTTTCAAAACTGGAAAAAGACTTTCTTTAAAATTCAAGTTTCACAGTGTTTCTAAAACTTTACGGGCAATGCCGGACACTTTAGCCAGTATACATATGTTTATATATAAATTCCTGGTAAATTTAATAGAATTAAGATTATTTATAACTATACCTTGTCTGAACCAGTTTTTATCGGTTTCTTATTGCGTGTTTTCGATCATGATTGAATTTTCTGGTTTTCCAGGAAGGAAAGACGGAGAACGAGGTTGTTAAATCAGCTGAGAAAAGGCGCAGTAGTAATTAAATCCTCCCTGCCAAAAATCCAAGATGTGAATGTTATCGACAAATATTCTCGCGTTGTATTCCCAGTTTCATTCATTCTCTTCAACGTTATGTACTGGTGCTTCTATGTACTACAAGTATAGTCGTGACCCTGGAGAAACCTGTGCTCCAGGTACTCTAGGAGATATCAGATTGTGATCAGGGGAGAAACTTATTGAAACCAACCCCGTATATAGTAATTTCAGCTTACGGCTGTTTTATTTCACGTTTTTACTCGATTTATTTAATTGAACAAGCTCTTGAGCTTCCATATGTAGAGAAACAGATTCATGAATACAGCTGTAAAACGGACACTAAATATGTGACATTATTTTAATAATCAGCTAGTTTATCGCAGCAATCTAAACAGTTTTTTTTATATTAACAAATTTTGGAAATAAAGTAAAACTATGAGAAAATAGCTCTCAATAAATTGACACTGTGTTTTAAAATGAATTTTTGATTTTTAGTTTAGATTGGCACACAACCTACACAACCCAAACAATAACTAGCATTCTCTTCTATACTTCTTTAATACACAATATAACCCGTTATGTAAACTGTACAGTGTAGTGTACAGGGGTGTTTTATCATAATTTTTTAAAGAATCGTAAATGCATGAATGACATATGAGGTTACTCACAAAGGTTGTGACTTCAGAGCCAATTGTCTTTTGCTTGCATTTCTGGTTTCATGCGATAGGAAACTTGTTTCTTTATTTTAAAAATCAAAAACTTCATAATTTACAGACTCCAAGTCAGAAAACCAAATCCAACCTAGAATTTTTTATATTTAAAAAGTTTCGCGTCGTCTCTTAAGTTTTAACCTTTTTATCTCAAGGGGACGCCATTTCTGTGGTTTTGTGGGGCACATTGTAACTCCTGCAATCAGAGTTTTATTTGATTTAGTTAAATTATGGAAATGCTAGTTGACTACTTAATATTCAAATATTTAAATGATATTTTCACACATACAGAACTATAGGAGTGATCTTAACAACGAGAAGTTTTATTAACCAGCCTAATCTCTGTACACTCCCTTTATTCCCCCCCCCNCCCCCTCCCCTTCCCACATTGATTCTCCTGATGATAAGCAGTTTCGGTCTAGAAATAATCTATTCATTGGTATTAAGTAGAAGAATTAGAGCCTATATAGATTATAATAGTCCTCTACACTCTACACTCTACAGGTTGCCTAAACAAAGTAAACTTGCACTACACATACAAAACAATCTTGATTACCCAACATGGATGCCAATATTATTTATCAAGATTGGTTTCATGGCTTGGATTATTTTCTTTAAGAAGAATGTTTTCCTTGACACTCTGTGTCCAACCCTGAAGATATCCAGGGTTATACTCAATATTCAATCAGAGTATAGGTTTTCTTATAGTTTTATTTACCCAGTGTATTCATGATAAACAGTTTTACTCTGTACATTGTACAATGTAAATTGTACACTGTGCAATGGACAATGTGCAGTTTGTGCACTGTACGCTGTACAGTCAGTTTACTAATTTGTAATTTACATGCTTTGTTGCATACAGTACACTTTAATGTGTACATGCCTTGTACAAATCTGATAATAAATACATTGCAATTTAATTATTTTACTGTTTATGTATGTAACTACACAGGAAACAAGTACAATTTATAGTTAATGTACTTATCTACATATATGTTTATGTACAGTGTAACCTTTACAATATTGGAATTGGAATACGTGTTTTAGACTCAAGTTATTACTTTGAATAGATCTTAATTACATAAAATACAGCAGCTAGTTGTTTAGTGTATACACTAAATGTACAGGCCTATGACTAAGACGGTTTTAAGGTGCATATTTGTTCAACAAGAACGCAAATTCAATCTTTAAAAATCTCAAAGATTGTTCATTTTTGAGAATCGGTTTTAAAAAAATTAATCGTATACGTCGACAAAAAATGTAGTAAAAATTCTACAATAAACTAATTTTAGTTGTTTAGGAAAAGGTTGAGAAAATAAAAATTAACCATTAGCATGGAAAAAAAGTAATCTAATTCAGTTTGAGATTTCTGTAATAACTCATTGTTCACAAAAAATTTCTGTATATTTCCTGAAATTTTTGTTGAATCGACATTTGGAGAATTTGAAGAAGTCTGCAAACAAATTCATAAAGAATTAGAAATTCAATAAATTGATGAAAAAGAGATAATTATATCTAACATTGATTTAAAGAGAAGAAATATGTTCCTAAACATCTAATTAGTTTACTATAGAATTCTTATTACATTTTTTGTCGTCGGTTTTAAATATTTTTTTTTAAATCGATTCTTAAAACATAACTACACAAATGGATGATTTTGAACGACGACTTTGCGCTAAAAAATATCTCTGCAGCACTACATTCTCAGTACAATTATTAAACAGTGCCGGTCACTCCCTTTAATACAATATCGAATTCACCTACCATCGTCTTCCTACTCTAATATTGTATGACTAATACTATACATTACACTACTAAGAAGAAAATAATGCCTCATTTAAATAAGATTCTTTTTCCTCTGGTGGGACCGAATCTATTGAATTTAAACTGCTCTCCACCGAGCCGTTCTTTGAATCACAGATTCAAATTTTTCATTGAACTTTGAAGCGGAGGTTTAAATTTGAACCAGTAATTAGGCAGCGACCTAGCTCAAATTCATTAAATTCGGTCCCTTGTAGCAAAATTACAAGTGTCAAAAAAACAATTGATCGAAAATCATGAGTTTATAGAAAGAATGTGGTGTAGAAGTAAGGCTAGTTTAGTAGGTATATATTTAAAGGATAATACTTCAGATAACATTTTAAAGATTAGATATCACAGAACTAAAGTATTGTAATTTCTTCATTTTTCTTAACATGGGAACAAACCAGAAATAACCAGATTTTTAAACATTATCCAAAAAATATTCCTTGATTTGGCAACAGAAATTTTATACAAAAGTACAGTTGAAAAAACAGAAATTTTATACAAAAGTACAGTTGAAAAAACAGAAATTTTATACGAAAGTACAGTTGAAAAAACAGAAATTTTATACAAAAGTACAGCTGAAAAAAAAACAGAAATTTTAAACAAAAGTACAATTGAAAAAACAGAGATTTTATACAAAAGTACAGTTGAAAAAACAGAAATTTTATACAAAACTACAGTTGAAAAAACAGAAATTTTATACAAAAGTACAGTTGAAAAAACAGAAATTTTATACAAAAGTACAGTTGAAAAAACAGAAATTTTATACAAAAGTACAGTTGAAACAAAACAGAAATTTTACACAAAAGTACAGTTGAAAAAACAGAAATTTTATACGAAAGTACAGTTGAAAAAACAGAAATTTTATACAAAAGTACAGTTGAAAAAATGCAGAAATTTAAAGATGTGAATTTAAAATTTGTTTTTTATCACACATTGCATACTGTTTGGTATTTAAAAAGTACTGAGATAAAACTAAATTATGATGAGTGACTGGTACACTAAGTTCTCATATTCTCCGGGCTGGTTTATTTTTATCAGCGGATGATCTGGGGTGTACTGTAAAGTTTAAACGATATCAGAGCTGCCAGGGAGAGAAGGAGGGATGTGAGAAGATAAATCCATCTTACATCTTGAACCAAACCTAGATTATTATTATTGTTCTTATTTTTTTCATAGTTATTTTAATTATTATTTTTATTGTTATATATGCATTTATGTCAGCCAAGCTGGACCAAATTGGTTAACATTTTTTAGGGAAACCATGGGTCACCCGAGGGTGAAATGACTGACCAAATGTTTGACATTTTGTATATTCCACGGGCAACGCCAAGTTCTGAAATCATTATTTAATACCAAGCACTGATAAACAGCGGGAGTAACTATGACTGTGAATAATACAAATGAAAACTTGGGCAACGTCGGGCAATTCAGCTAGTCGTTAAAGTCATTGTTATTGTTGTTGTTGTTATTCTTATTATTATTAATATTATTATTATTATTATTAGTGTTATTATTATCATTATCATTATCATTATTTTTATAATTATAATTACCTGATTTGACCAGCATCAGTGCTGCAACTGTGAGAATATTAAGTGGAACACGAAACATGTTTATAACTGTTGATCTAAATTAGAATCCTTTGATAGAAATCAAACTTCATCAACTAGAAAAAGAAAGGAATACTATCTGAAGAAGACAATTTTCACATTAAATTGCCAATGCAAATATAAAACCTTATTTCAATATCTTTAGATTTATAATGCTTTATATTTTCTTCTAAAGGAGTTTAAAGAATTACTTGAACAATCTGAATGAACCTAATATTATTATAATTTTTTATTGAGAGTTTCTATAGAATAAATAAATTCCTACCTCTGCTGTCGTGGTATAAAAGTACTCCTATGAGGTCCTACCTCTTCTGTCCTGGTATAAAAGTACTCCTAAGAGGTCCTACCTCTACTATTCTCTTACAAAAGTACTCCTAGGAGGTTCTACCTCTGGTGTTCTGGTATAAAAGTACTTCTATAAGTGGTCCTACCTCTGCTGTCCTGGTATAAAAGTACTCATAAGAGTTCCTACCTCGGCATTCCTGGTGTAAAAGTACTCCTAATAGTTCCTACCTCTGCTGTCCTTGTATAAAAGTACTCCTAAGAGGTCCTACCTCTGCTGACCGTGTTTGTATAAAAAGCCTTTTTTTTTCAAAAAAAAGGTTCAGACCTTTTAAAAATTAGTAAAAACGGTAGTAAATCGAATAAATCCAGTGTG
>NW_019396857.1:129954-135918 GCF_000591075.1 Eurytemora carolleeae | reverse complement strand
GACAGGTAGACAGGTAGACAGGTAGACAGGTAGACAGGTAGACAGGTAGACAGGTAGACAGGTAGACAGGTAGAAAGATTGACAAAAAGAAATGAAGGAATGAGATGTCCCTGGCTGCTATTGCCCCTGATGTTGGTGTAGAAGGAGAGAGGGTGTTCCCTCCTTTAGCAGGAGTATATCCTCGAACTAAATATACAGGGTTACCCACAAAGGATGAGACGATTTTACGGATACTTTTCTTGTTCAGGGTTTCTTGTAGTGTAGGCCAAAATGGGGATATTTCTGTGCATGGCCATATAGTAAACCATAAAAATACTCAATTGAATACAGAGACCAAAAACCAAGCTTCAAATCGTCATACTTTTAGAGTTTTGGGTCGTCTTTACAGTCTTATCCTTTGTGGGTAACCCTGTTTATAGTATTTAATACTAATTATCTATATAATGGAATTGAGTTTCCGATCCCTTAATATGCGTCCCAGAACTTTTAATTCAAACCGTTAGATCAAATAATTTAGGTTTGAAATACCAAATGGTTGCAAAGATATAAATTTCACTAGAAGGAATCATTTTTCCGCGCACTGTCCAGGTTTGCTTTAATTGTCTTTAATTGTACTGTGCAACCTTCTCTGCTTAATAGTCGGCCTGGTTCTTGAAATGAACCGTAGTTTAGTATTTAAGTGATAAAGGGATTAGAAATTTGAGTTTGTGGAAAAAATTCAATTCATTTATCGTTATAATGTTGCTAATAAAAATGATAATAATAGTGATAATGATAATAATAATAATAATAGTGATAATAATAATAATAATAATAATAATAATATTAATGATAAGGATAATTTTAATGGAAATGGAAAATGGTTTGGCCGGCTTATAGTCAACATATATGTATACGAATGTCTTGCTTTATTACATAGATGATGATAATAATAACAATAATAATAATGAAAATGATTATGATGATAATCTAACAAAATGCCAATAATTCTAGTGATAATAATAATGTATAATTACCTGCATTAGGTGAGCAGGGGGCGGATCTAGAGTTCATATTGAGGTGGGCGTGTACTCTGTGTACCCCTGGATGGGCGTGTCCTCTCTGTACTCCAGGCTGGTGAAAGGGGCGGGGAGGGGCGGGGCAGAATCCTCCTACACGGGCGTCTAAACAAGATACAATTAAAGTGTCATTTTTTACTGAATTTTAATCAAAGACCTTAAAATAAAGGACGCCTAACTATTTAAATAAAAAACAAATGTTAACAGTTTTAGGAATAGTTAGTTTTGGCATTTAATAATTCTTGATCGTCAAAACTTTTTTCTCCCATTTACACTTTTCACACAGTTTTCCAGAAATAAATTTCTTATCCATGATATTTGTCCTACAATACATGATATTTGTCCTACCATACATGATATTTGTCCTACAACTTATGATATTTGTCCTACAATACATGATATTTGTCCTACAATATGATATTTTTCCTACAATTCATGATATTTGTCCTACAATACATGATATTTGTCCTACAATACATGATATTTGTCCTACAATTTATGATATTTTTCCTACAATTCATGATATTTGTCCTACAATACATGATATTTGTCCTACAATACATGATATTGTCCTACAATTTATGATATTTGTCCTACAATACACGATATTTGTCCTACAATACATGATATTTGTCCTACAATACATGATATTTGTCCTACAATACATGATATTTGCCCTACAATTCATGATATTTGTCCTACAATTTATGATATTTGTCCTACAATTCATGATATTTGTCCTACAGTACATGATATTTTCCTACAATTTATGATATTTGTCCTAAAATACATGATATTTGTCCTACAATACATGATATTTGTCCTACAATACATGATATTTGTCCTATAATTTATGACATTTGTCCTACAATACATGATATTTGTCCTAGAATACATGATATTTGTCCTACAATTTATGATATTTGTCCCACAATAAAGAATATTTGTCCTACAATACATGATATTTGTCCCACAATAAATGATATTTGTCCTACAATACATGGTATTTGTCCTACAGCGGTAGGCGATAAAACCAATATAATGAAGACGACATTTTAATTTAAGTTTTTATTGTTAATTACAAGTTGTTAAATTTAAGCTTTTTTGGAATTACAAGTTTACAAGTAATTTAAGAGAAGTTTAACAGCTTCTCTTAGTATCCTTAATTCTGTGTATCCATGTAGTAAATGCCCTACTCCATAAGGGTTTCTCAAACCCGTATCTATCCAGGTGAAACTCAGTTCCACTTTACTGTCAATGTCAAAACCCAGACATGATCTCGTGAACTATCAATGCCAAACTAATGGACACGATCTCGTCAGATATCGATGGCAACACGGACACTAGCTTGTAAACTATCAATGACAAACCAATGGGCATGATCTCCTCAACTCGTTTGTTAAAGCAAGGAAAGATAACTTCTCTCACTGTAATCTAAGTGAAGTATCTTGCTGGCTGCTAGCTAAACCATGAACAGTCCCTCCTAAACTACTAGTAAACCAGGAACAGTCCCTTCTAAACGACCTGTAAACTTGGAACAGTCCCTTCTAAACTACCTGTAAACCTGGAACAGTCCCTTCTAAACTACCTGTAAACCAGGAACAGTCCCTTCTAAACTACCTGTAAACCAGGAACAGTCCCTTTTAAACTACTGACTGATTGTTGAAACGTGCCTAGAAGGTTAAAGTTAAGGTAATAAAGAGGAATATAACCAACGCTATGATATTTCACAACACTTGTTGGGTATATAGAAGATCAAGATATTACAGTACACTAGATGGGTGGAGATCAAGATATTACAGTACACTAGATGGGTAGAAGATCAAGATATTACAGTACACTAGTTGGGTTAAAGATCAAAATATAACAGTACACTAGATGGGTAGAAGATCAAGATATTACAGTACACTAGATGGGTAGAAGATCAAGATATTACATTTCACTAGATGGGTAGAAATTCAATACAGTACACTAGATCAAGATATTACAGTACACTAGATGGTTGGAAGATCAAAATATTACATTTAACTAGATGGGTAGAAGATCAAGATATTACAGTACACTAGATGGGTAGAAGATCATGATATTACATACACTAGTTGGGTAGAAGATCAAGATATTACAGTACACTAGTTGGGTTAAAGGGTAAAGAGCAAGCATCAAAAACAAAAACCACTTTTATGAAAATTTAAAAGATTTTTCTGATCTACAGTGTAACTTGTATTATTTATCTTAATACTAGCACACTTAAATACAAGAAAAGTGTATTTACTTCAAAAAGTAAATGTGAACGTAATTTCGAGTAATCCTCCATTGATAGTGTTATGTTCGATTCACAATGGTATATTTAAAGGGACTGTAAAAGAAAAATGAAAGGGGGTATAGGCTGAAACCTAAGTTACTTAGTAGATGATCGTGTCCTTGCGAGTTCTATCTGATGTTCCTGTCTTGAGTAATTGAAAAAAAGTGTATAAAATAAAAAAAAAATTGGTTTATACCAAATTTTGTATAAAAATAGTAGGTTTAAACAGATCATATTCAATAAATATGCAACCAATTTGAAAACGACGATATCCCAGAGGAGCCTAAGTAACTTAGGTTTGCTTCTATTATTATTATTTGAATTTAATAATTTTTCATTTTGAATAATACTGCACTGCCGTTGGTTACATGATACAGACGTATAAATAAGTATACGTATAATTATGTAATAATAATTATTAATTAAATCTATTCAAAGTAAATAATTATCAAATTCAAATAATAAAAGGAGCAAATAGGAGCAAATAAAGTAAAAATAATATTGAATAAGACTGAACTTGAAAGGGAGTGTTCGGGAAAAATGAAAGGGGGTAAAGGATGATATAGAATTTGATTTATATGGACGCTACGCTCTTGAGTATTAGACGATTTTAACCATTTATTCCTGATAGGTGCAACAGATAAAAGTACAATTAGTAGCGGTCGATATCTTAGTCAATTCGATATCAGCCTCTACCCCATTTTATATTTTCGCGAACACTTCCTTCAGTACTCGTCGGAAAATCTGATTGAGTGTGTGTTGGGTAACAAGATGCAAAGATTCAATTATATACATAAATATACTTGAATGTGTTTCCTTCTTTCAGAAACCTTTAAACCAAAATCTAAACCAGCCAAACGTTCAAAAAAGTGTTTGCAAGATTTAAAGGTTAAGGTCACAGAACAGAGATTAGAATAGAAGGGCATTAATCCTATCCCTTGGTATGAATTTGTTCAGTCCCTTTAAAAAGGAGTTCAAAGTGTACAATTCATGTAAATGTTCACAAATTATACGCAGTATACATCACAATAATACAATATGATCCCTGGACATATCCGTTACAATTTCTTCCTTTTAAAAAGTTATTAAAGTTGCCAGAGAATTAATTTAGAGAAAACGAAATAATTTTCAAGAACTTTGTTTTCTATTAAAAGATGTTCCAGAACCCAATAGGTTATATAGCACACATATGTGAAGTACACCTGCAGTATGCAAACAGTACAACAAAATGGTGGCTTTACACTTTTTCGACATAATTCCACTCTATATTAAACTATTCTCTTTGGTTAAGGTTCAAGTTTTGGTGCAGGATTAGGTTTAAGATTTAGGTTTAGGTTTAGGTTTAGGTTTAGGTTTAGGTTTAGGTTTAGGTTTAGGTTTAGGTTTAGGTTTAGGTTTAGGTTTAAGTTTAGGTTTAGGTTTAGGCTTAGGTTTAGGCATATGTTAAGGTTTAGGTTTAGGTTCAGGTTGAGATTCAGGTTTAGGTTCAAGTTCAGGTTTAGGTTTATGTTCAGGTTTAGGTTCAGGTTTAAGTTTAGGTTTAGGTTTAAGATTTAGGTTTAGGTTTAAGTTTAGGCTTAGAATTAGGTTTAAGATTTAGGTTTAGGGTTAGGTTTAGGTTTATTTTTAGGTTTAGGTTTAGGTTTAGGTTTAGGTTTAGGTTAAGATTTAGGTTTAAGATTTAGGTTTAGGTTTAGGTTTATGTTTAGGTTTAAGTTAAAATTTAGCTCTAGGTTCAGGTTGAGATTCAAGTTTAGATTCAAGTTAAGGATCAGGTTCAGGTTTAGGTTCAGGTTCAGGTTTAGGTTCAGGTTCAGGTTTAGGGTCTGGTTCAGGTTCAGGTTTAGGTTCAGGTTAAGGTTTAGGTTCATGTTCAGGTTCAGGTTTAGGTTCAGGTTCAGGTTCAGGTTCAGGTTTAGGGTCAGGATCAGGTTCAGGTTTAGGTTCAGGTTCAGGTTTAGGTTCAGGTTCAGGTTCAGGTTCAGGTTTAGGTTCAAGTTTAGGTTCAGGTTTAGGTTTATGTTTAGGTTTAAGTTAAAATTTAGCTCTAGGTTCAGGTTGAGATTCAAGTTTAGATTCAAGTTCAGGATCAGGTTCAGGTTTAGGTTCAGGTTCAGGTTTAGGTTCAGGTTCAAGTTTAGATCTTGTAAGATGCGAATGTAAATACCAAGCTGAATCTTTTAATATGACAGGACTTTAATATAGATAACATTAGATGTGATATATGGCATACGAGACAGTGGGGATAGAGATGAGCATGTTCGACTTTTTTCATCTCGTTCGTTCATCGTTAATTTTTTGCCGATTGTTCAAAAATAATGTTTTGTTCGTCCTTAAAATGATCGTTCATTTTCCATCTATTTTGTTCGTTTTCCCTTTTTGTTCGTTCAGTAAAGAAAGCGACAGTTTTTTCAAAGATTTGTTTGAAAAAATCGTTAGTTCCGTAAAACACTATCGTTTAAAAAAGTTTGTTCCAAAAAATTGTTTGTTCAGTAAAAAACGATAGTTTTTTCAAGTTCACAAAAAGTTGCGTTCTATCTCAAAAAATTCGTTCGTTAAAAATAACGATGCCAATCTCTAAGTAGGGAGGGGGGTGGGGTAGGG
>NW_019396857.1:127635-129726 GCF_000591075.1 Eurytemora carolleeae | reverse complement strand
TAATTCATGGTTTGTGGATAACCCTGTACCAAATATTCTAATTCATGGTTTGTGGATAACCCTGTACCAAATATTCTAATTCATGGTTTGTGGATAACCCTGTACCAATTATTCTAATTCATGGTTTGTGGATAACCCTGTACCAAATATTCTAATTCATGGTTGCAGCATTCTCAAGTCTTTTCAATAAAATCAAAGTACTTGTCCAGCAAAGATAATTTTAAACTTTAAACAGAGCTATTGTAGTGAAAAAAATTGATGTAATCTAAATTCTGAAGGGGTTTTATAAGATTGAAAAGTCGTACCATTTATTGACCTTTTATCTAGATTGTAGTTAGTTGGAGTTGGTTAATTTGTAGTTTTACACGGGCAGTGGTGGTACATTTGCATTTCAGAGCCGGGTCACACATTCCGGTCCCAGTTTGTACTGTACCTAGCTCTATGGACAGGACTAGCTGGTGCAACAAGATTGACGCGGTCAGACTTTATGCTTCATATAGGTTCAATTTACTTTTACTAAAGGGGCAGAGGTGCGTGTTTGATCAATTCTTGGAACTGTAAGTACTAGGCTCTCAAAGCGCTCCGTGCCTCATTTTTAGACATAAAATATCTTTCGGACATTAATGTGGTCTTCAAGACGTCATTTTCACATTTGCAAATTTGGGAATTAAAATTTCGCGGATTTTTAAAATTTTTTAAAACATTAAAGAAAAATTAAGTCGACATTTTTAAATTTTGACAAGTTAACAACAATCCTGAATTTTAATATACAAATGTTTTAGGTTTTTTCAAGAGGTATAATTAATTGACTCTCGGTAGCCTTTTTAATAACATTTTTTTAGGAAAAGTTGAGAGACAATTTTTTAAATAAAATTAGCGAAGATATGATCAAAGAAATCCTCAACAAAGAGAATCTTCTATTTGTCTCCCACCCCTCATGTTTCGTGGGACATTTAAGATTCAGTATCGGTTCAATGTTAATTGACCGGACCTGTACAAAAATTATATTAACAAAAAAAAACAGTTTATTCATATTCCTTTTTTTACCCAATACTGATTTACTAATGCATTCACAGATAAAAAGCTTAAACAACATTATCTCAAAATTAAATTTATTTTTAAAATTCATCAGTTATTTTATTCATCCGACTTTCTCTGGAATCATATTTATACTTTTAAAAAATATTTAAAACTGAAAATAAAATTTGTATTAATAATCTTTTTCCGTTTATATTAATTTTTATTAAAAACCAGGGAAATTACATTTCAGAAGAAATAAACTAAAAATACTTTATTTTCGAAGTCCCCCCCCTCTATCCCACACCCCCTTTCTACTATCCCCCCCCTATCCCACACCCCCCTTCCCCCTCTTCCCCCTCTCTCTTGTCCCCAAAAATTTATCATCTAACAGTTGCAATTATTATCCATGATAGGACCGATGATAAATATGGGGGATCTAATGTTTTTCGAAGTATGTTGGTTTCAATATCAACTTTTCTTCAAAAACATTTTATTGGAAAAATTTTAATAATAAAAGTGGAGACTTGTATTGCTGTAAAAAAACTTTAAGAATTGTTAAAAAATGTCAACGAAATATTTTAATATTTGTTTGAGCGCAATTGACGTCAAACTGAAAATTATCTTTTACTTTATTTTAAAGAATGAGACCTTAGAAATTCAATTAAGCGTAAAATACATGGTTACCCACAAAGAATAAGACTGCAAAGACGACCTGAAAACTCTTTAAATCTGACGATTTCAAGTCTTTTAATGGCTTATTCAATGACTAGACAAAGAAAGACACAAGTTTACAATTGCAGAGAATAATAAATATAAGAAAACAGACATTAAAATTTTGTACAGTCGTCTCTAATGTCTCATCCTTTGTGGATAACCCTGTACTAAATATTTTAATTCATGGTTTGTGGATAACTCTGTACCAAATATTCTAATTCATGGTTTGTGGATAACCCTGTATCAAATATTCTAATTCATGGTTTGTGGATAACCCTGTACCAAATATTCTAATTCATGGTTTGTGGATAACCCTGTATCAAATATTCTAATTCATGGTTTGTGGATAACCCTGTA
>NW_019396857.1:74395-127239 GCF_000591075.1 Eurytemora carolleeae | reverse complement strand
CCCTTCCCCCTCTTCCCCCTCTCTCTTGTCCCCAAAAATTTATCATCTAACAGTTGCAATTATTATCCATGATAGGACCGATGATAAATATATTTTTGATTTCTATCTTTTAATCTATCTATTTATAAATCTATCTTTCTATCTATCTATCCATCTATCTATCTATCTCTTAATCTATCTATTTATTAATCTATCTATCTATTAATCTATCTATCTATTAATCTATCTATCTATCTATCTATCAATCTATCTATCTATTAATCTATCTATCTATTAATCTATCTATTTATTAATCTAGCTATTTATTAATCTATCTATCTATCAATATATCTATCTATTAATCTATCTATCTATTAATCTATTAATCTATCTATCTATCTATTAATTCCTTTACCCTTCGTTGTTTATGATACATTTCAGGTCATCAGAAAGTTTAATCCTTTGTATTTTATTCAATCTATCGTAGAAGTCAAACAAAGATCCACGGTTTGTCTTTAGCAAAAATCGAGGACACATAATATCCTGTAAAACTGCAGTACGTTGTACATATTAATGATTTAATATTGTAAACTTAGACATAATGACATTATTCATTGGAACTACGTTTCAATTGAATACTTAACACGATTAGCTTGAATAATGCGACATACTTAAATTATGCTATAAACATGTGCGGAGATAGCTTAACTGCATTATATCTTTTCTCGCTAATCCTATAAATACATATATTAACTTTAACTGTACGATAGATATGTTATACGATGGTCTTAATCATGTGAAAACGATAACATCTTAGGAATTGTAACTACGTCAATTCCTGTTAACTTTGTGACATAAGATATAAAATAAAGTTAGTTAATTGAGACTCTGCTTTGATTCCGTTATTAGAAGTAATTTGGTTCTTTGTTGAATCATACAAGTGGAGATCATACCTTGAGTATTGGTATTTATCTATAGCTAGTGTCTATATTGACATCAATAACTAGCAAGAATGCGCCCTGTATAGTGGCGTTGATTAATCACAAGATTGTAGCCGTGTGGATCATGTCTTAGTTAACACTGATCAATTGATTGCTAATGTCTGTATTATTGACATCAATAGCTAACGAGATCGTGCCCTGAACAGTGGGGTTAATTAGTCATGGGATTGTAGCTGTGTGGATCATGTCCTGTTTGAGACATTGATCAGTTTATTGCTAGTGTCTGTATTGACATTGATAGCTAATGAGATTGCACCCAGTGTAGTAGCGTTGATAGTTCATGGGATTGTAGCTGTGTTGATTGTGTCCTTGTGTGACGTTAAGAATATTGGATCATCCCTATCATTTGGGATCGTTATATATAGCTTGCTTGGTAGCGCCACGCTTGTGTCCCTGTGTGGCTTATAGAGCCTGGGATTCAGTATTGGTTGAATACTGTATTAATGGCAGGATTTTGATAGATACTCTTGTGTCCCTGTGTGGAATTTAGAGCTTGGGATTCAGTCCTGGTTGAGTTTGATATCAGACGAATTGTACCTGGATAGATACGTTTCGAAACGTGTTATGGAGTAGATGTTTCTACATGGTAACACTTAAAACTAGACTGGAAAAATAATAAAGAAGTGAATAATGTAAATGTATGAATCTAAAAACATATTTTTATTTAATTTTTAAAAACATTTTTTTGTAAGTCAGTTCGAATTATAAAAGTTATTTGAGTTGATTGCAAAATGAATCTACGTTTCTGTTTTTTTTCTGCGTTTTAGAATATCAAAATTATATTTTTACTTTTTCTCAAAAATATTCTTAATTCAATTTTTGAAAGAATTTCTATCCCGCTTTTTTACTGACAATTTCATGATCTTGGATGTAAATAGTTTCTTTGTAGTAATGAGTAACATTTTCAGGTTTTCATTTCGATTTCGCGGATTTTATTAAAAAAAATCGCACATTATTATAAAACTTGAACGAGGAGAGGAAGGCCAACCACAACAATTTCTCGTCCTAGCCACATTCTCCTCATTTTCTCGTCCGAGCCACATCGAAATCCTTGTCCTTTCAATATCATTTTTTTAAAGTGTCTAATCCTTCCAGATAAAACTATTTTTTAAGAATAAAGCCACGTTAGAGCATAAATGAAATATCAAATTTTTGTAAATCGAAAAAGAAAGTTTCAATTGAATTAAAGGTTTCAAGTTTAATGCCTTTAAAAATGTTCACCTTTTTTACGCGCATTTTCAGATATTCCTGGTGTAGAATGCCGCAAATAATTCCAAGTTTATAGAACTTCAATCTTTTTTGTTTACTATAGTGAAAACCATAGAATTTTTCCGGATGGTTCTATGGGGAAAATTATAGGCAGAGGAATGCCAAATATTTTGCTATTTATTTTATATCACGAAGGTTAGCCATTACGGAGGCAGAAGAGATTCAAAATTTACCTAAATTAAGTTTTACATCATTCTCATGGGTTTGAAGATTTAAACATGATATAATAATTGCAATACTTTAGTCCATCCATATTCTATGCCCTAACGTGGCCAGATTTAAAAAAAATAGTTTTATCTTCAAGAATTGGAAACTTTTTAACACAAAATAATCAAAGGACGAGGATTCCGAGGTGGTTCGAATGAGAAAATGAGGAGAATGTGGCTAGGACGAGAAATTGATGTGGATGGCCTTCTTCCCCTCCTTGAACTAAATTAAATCATCTATCCTACTGTCTTATGTTTGCAATTGTAATTTTTTTTTTACTTTTTTGTTTGTTTTCGGTTTAAATTCAAGATTTTTAATCACTCACTTCGTTCTGGGATTAGAATCTTGAATTTAAACCTTAAAAAAAGTAAAAATCCCAGCTTTAAAAACATAGAAAGGTATAATTATTGTAATCAAGCTACATTTTAAAAAGTCGTCTTTAATTTCCAGATTAACGTTTTAAAATTGTCTATCAGAGTCAGAGTCAGAGTCAGAGTGAGTGTTACAATTGAATGCTGCGTAGACCAATGACGATTTAGTTTTTGAGACACACTCATACATTGTGAACCTTGATTTCAAATATTTTTTGACATAAGACCATGTTTATCTGTCCAAACCTGACTAGGCCTAAATCCAAGATGACTGGCTTGAAATCAAAGCCTATTGAAAATCTGGGGGGAGGAGGTAGGAGGAGAAGGAGGAGAAGGAGGAGGAGAAGATAAACATTGATAGAAAGAAAGATTGATAGATAAATTTCATAGAAAAGCTTGCTCCAATCAAATTTCTATCGTTAATTAATTTTTGTGAAATCAAAAGATTTTAAAATTTTAGATTTTGAATAGCTTGACTCTCAATAACTTGCTCTGTTCCTACGAAAAAACCACTTGTTTTTGAAAAAATGTTCGCTACTGATTCTGAGTTGTATGATGGTTAATTATTTTTTTTTTCTCAGAAAGTTAAGTTTTATTAATGTTGTCTTTTGGTCTATAACGGTTGTTAACTTCGTTTTTAAATTTAACAAACGATTTTTTCAAAACCATCGTTTTTAAAAACGACCGTTTCGTTTTTCGTTCTTTCTTCGTCGTTTTATAAACGAAACGATCATTTTTAGCATCAACTAAAGTATACGCAGGTATATATAGGGTATAGATAGGGTATAAGATATACATATATATATATCTCTTATACCCTATCTATTTATCTATCTATCTATAAAAGATGATTTTTGAATATTCACAGTTTGGGAATTTTACGTTAACTTTGATAAATTATATACGCTTCAATAAACGCAGTGGTCAATTTTTTGATAGATAGATAGTTAACGTATAGGTTGAGATATAATATATTATATATCTGAGCTCCACGACCATTTAATCTTCATAAACAAATATTAGGGTACACACTTTTGTGTCTTAAAGGAAGCTACAGTTTCAGTGTAATTTCAAGTCACTCTTCGAGCAAAGATTGCGATTTACATTGCTTTGTCTGATCAAGTTTTTTTTGAGATAAATGTTTTTTATTTTAAAATACTGATTATTTTCAATTGTGGTTTCACTATAAAAGGAAAGCATTTAGGAATTATCTTAATTAAACCTATAAAAACAACAATATCTTCCACAAGTTTGTAGTAAAATAAATAGATGTTTAGGAACATATTATTCAATTGAAATTTTCTCAATAAATCAATGTTAGAATTAATTATTTCTTTTTGATCATTAGATTGAATTTCTTATACATAATACATTTTTTCGCAGATTTCTTCAAACTCTTTAAATGTCTTTTCAAAAATTTTTCGTTAACAATGAGACATTACAGAAACAAATAACTGAAAAATATTACTTATTTTCGATGATAAAAGTAAATTTTATTTTCTCAACCTGTTCCTAAACAACTACTTAGTTTTCTGTGGAATTTTTACTACAGTTTTCGTCGTCGTTATTGAATAATTTTTGTAAAACCAATTCTCAAATTCAGCCTTAAAAATGAAAAATTTATGAGAATTCTAAAGGTTGAATTTGCGCTCTTGCTGAACAAATATGCTTCGTAAAAACGTATCATTGGTCTCAAATGATTCCTAAATTTTTTTTCCACAATATACGTTCTCAGTTTAACTACTATATATTGCCGGTCACTCCCTTTAAATAGAGATTTTTTCTTCATAAGATTTGATTTGATATCATTCATTTTTCTGTGACAAAAATTTCACAGAAAAATAAATTTATTAGATTTGATGAAAATGCAAAGATTCGGTGGAATACAAAAGTAATCAAAAAGAAAAAGAAAAATCGACAGTCATCCCAGTAGGCAGGATGTGGGTTGAAAGATTTACAGTGCTTTACTTTGTAAAAAAGGACGGGGTGTACATTCAAGGCTTTGATTAATATATACAACTCTGAAAGTTATCAGATTTTTTAGACAGCCTCGATTTTAAAGTGTCGTAACGGCTTGGCCTTTGGTTTTCCTTACAAACTCACTTATACTTTTGTGTAGCCATAGAAATATGCATTATATATGCAACTCTCGATTTTCCAGCTTAAGTTTGAAAGGAGTAATTTTTCGGGGCCTAGCGTGCAAATTTTGGATTGCAATGTTTTATGAATATATAACTTGGAACAATCAGTAGCAACATGGGAATGGTAACTATGAATATAATTGAAAAGTACAACGATAAACGAAACTCCAAATTTTTTCGGACTTTTAAAAGGTTTTTATCAAATCATTAAATGATGAGAAAGTTTTATTTCTCTAAAAGTATGATTACGCTTATGCAATCTACTTATTATTATTATTCTGTAACATTTGTGAAATATACAAAATGTACAAAACTATTCTACCACATTTGTAAAATCTACAAAATAATCCAACATTATCCTACCACATTTGTGAAATCTACAAATTATCCTACTACGTTTGTAAAATCTTCAAAATTATCCTACCACGTTTGTGAAATTTGCACAATTATCCTACCGCATTTGGGAAATGTACAAAACTATTCTACCACATTTGTATAATCCACAAAATAATCAAACATTATCATACCACATTTATGATAGCTACAAAATTATCCTACCACATTTGTGAAATCTTCAAAATTATCCTACCACATTTGTGAAATCTACAAAATTATCCTACCTCATTTGTGAAATCTACAAAATTATCCTACCACATTTGTGAAATCTTCAAAAGTATCCTACCACATTTGTGAAATCTACAAAATTATCCTACCACGCTTGTAAAATTTACAAAATTATCCTACCACATTTGTGAAATCTTCAAAATTATCCTACCACATTTGTGAAATCTACAAAATTATCCTACCACATTTGTAAAATTTACAAAATTATCCTACCACATTTGTAAAATCTACAAAATTATCCTACCACATTTGTCAAACCTACAAAATTATCCTACCACATTTGTGAAATCTACAAAATTATCCTACCACATTTGTAAAATCTACAAAATTATCCTACCACATTTGTAAAATCTACAAAATTATCCTACCACATTTGTGAAATTTTCAAAATTATCCTACCACATTTGTGAATCTACAAAATTATCCTACCACATTTGTAAAATCTACAAAATTATCCTACCACATTTGTCAAACCTGCACGAAACTTGGTTTCAGACCGACACCCAGTACGATTAAAAGGTGTGAATAATAGTTGCTGGTAACCAACAACCTGTAATAATTTTCTATTTTGTTGCAATCAAAAATTGTGAGCTATAAGAAAGGAAAAATATTAAAGCACTGTGTAACAGAATTCTCAAAAGTTGATCAAGTTTTGTTTTGTATTTGTAATTAAATGCTAAATTAATTTGTATTAATTAGTATTTTATAATTATTGTATTAATTCTTATTTTTTGTTCTTACGAGCAAAAATACCAGTTCAAACTGGAAAAAATACCTACAGAACATATAACAGAAAAAATCATCCAATTTTTTTACACCACAGTACAAACAATACTAATTGTTACCACACATTATCTATTTTAGATTCAGAAGAGGCTTTATAAATAAAATTGTGCCTTTTTTGGTGAATTTTGAATAAATTTCTCTTTTTTTTGTTGTTTAAAGGCTACCATTAGTATTGTAATTCAAAAGCTTCACATCAATGTAAATATCACGTATGATTGAAATTTTATTTGATTTTAATCAGAACTTTTATAATAGAAGAGCTTTTGAGAAAACAAAAATGTTTTGAATTTTTAACATAAAACCGAATAAATTTACACTTATCATACGTCTGCTTAAAATCAAACATAAAGAAGCTAAAAGGTCACAAAGTCGTGCTGCATAAATATTACCTTCATCACGGACCTCAGACCCTTTAGTAAAGGTAAATTCTACCTAAAGTCTGACCGCGTCAACCTTGTTGCACCAGCTAGTCCTCTTAAGTGTCTGCTTTATTTACCCAATGTCCGGGCGATACAGTACAAACTGGGTCAGAAATTCAAATGTACTACGGCTGCCCGTGTTCTCCTTCTGTCAATCTTCCAGTGAAGACATTTCTACAACTTTTTTCAAACGTAAACCCAAAAATATTATGTTTTTAAAAAAGGCCTGATCCACTTTAAAATAAAGAGATGTGTTGGAGGGGGGGGGGGTAAGTGACCTGCTCCCCCCTCTCCCCACGTGTAACAATACAATCCTCGCATCATAAAGGATCCTATTCTCTCTCTTGTATTTTTGAAATTGGAGATATAAAATCCATGTTTCAAATTACACTCAGGCAGACATGAGTTTTAAGAATTCAGTTTTTTTCATTCAATTCTATAATTCGGTCTTAAAGGGACAGTACACGATATCTCAATTCTATAATCTCCTCGGTCTTAAAGGGACAGTACACGATATTTCAATTATATAATCTCCTCGGTCCTAAAGCGACAGTACACAATATTTCAATTCTATAATCTCCTCGTTCTTAAAGGGACAGTACACGATATTTCAAATGACATGTCATATTCACAATCCATGATAATTTCTTCTACTTTATCGACGTGTTAATTGAAAATAAGCAATTTTGAAAGAGAAAAACATGTACGTCTTGTTGTTCAGAACTGAGTCTCCACGGGCAGCCGTAATACATTTGAATTTCCGAGCCGGTTCAACCTTTCCGGTCCCAATTTGTACTGTTCCGTCCGGACATTGGGTAAATAAAGCCGAAACTCAATAGGACTAGCTGGTGCAACAAGGTTGACGCGGTCAGACTTTAGGTTGAATTTACTTTTACTAAAGGGTCAGAGGTGCGTGTCACTGTGCCTTACACTCAATCTTGTAATCCCTAAATCTTGCAATTGCATTTCGGAGACCCTAGATATTTCAAACTATGAATTTTGATACATCAAATACTTTAAATAAACATTTTTAAAACAAACTGTTATGTCTTTAACCGCTGCAAATACACCTTTTCCTATCAAACAAAAATGTGAAACCCAGCGGTTAAGGGCAAAAATATTCAACTAAAGAATTTGATTTTCTAAAGATGAATTCTTAATTCGAGAAAGTATAATTATAATTGTTAAAATTGAAATGATTTTGATTATATCAACTAGGTTATCATTATACCGCCTCTAATAGAAAAGCTACTGAGAAGAAATTTTTTTTTTGAATTTCTAATATCTGACAAAAAAGCCAGAGACCTGCAGGAAAAGTTGCCTGCAAGGGTAGCCACAATCCTTAAAACGAAATACGCTAAAATGCTTAATTCTAATGAGTCTGGACATTTTTTTTTGCGTTCCGAAATTTATCATGAAACCTATACTAAACTAGTTTAAAACAAAAATTTATAAAAACCTCTAAAATATGTTTAATTCACAAACGATGGTTGTGCAAAAATAACGCCACCCTGTATGTTTGCAACATATTAAGAATGAAATTTGTTTCTCTAATACTACTAATAAAAAGTAGGGGAGCTGCGAGGTCACACAGTCCAATAATGTTACGTAAATTTGACCTCCTTAACTGTCTAGTTCACAGTGTGGTTTTAGTATACAAACAAATTACATTTTCATTGCAAATGAGCTTATATATAAATATGCATAGTATGGTTTTGATCGATTTCAACGTTTTAATGTATATACTACACATATTACATACATTCATATTCATGTATGTAAATAGATATGTATAAATATATGAATATATTATATGTTTATATTAAACAATCAGTTAAATTCATAGAACTATATCAAATAGTAAATTTTTATATAAAGTAAAAATTATTTGTAACCAAATGATTATCATTTCTAATGAAGATGAAACATTGTGTTGTAAAACTTTTAAAATATCAAAAATCATGGGTTTTTAACTTAAAAAAGAAAGAAAAAATCTAAAAATGCAGAAAATCAAGAAATTAATTAAATAGACCTAAATAGACTAATTTAGCGACGGCTAAATAAAAAGACGAAAGTCAAAAAACAACTAATATATTTTACATGAAAATAGAACAAAGTAAAAGTGAATCTAAAAATGGCGACTTTTTATATATCACATGAGTTTAGATCAGGTAGATGCTTGCAGACATTATGGCGGAGAGTACGACGACTTGTCCGCCACACTAAATACTTCAGACTTAAAAATTGTACGAAAGGGTGAAATCATATATTTTTTTCAAAAATATATTTTTCAAAAAATATCTGTTTTCAACCTTATGTTTTCCAAAAAAAAAAAAAAATTTTGAATTTATGGATAACTTTGTTTTTCTTCTACTCGTATACATAAAATAAAAACCAGAGGAGCTCTACGAGTTCAAAAAGTTCTCAATGGAACCAAGAATATTGATAAACTTATAAACATATAACTTATAAGTATTTGGCTGCGCCCGTCTTCGATTTCAACCTTTAATTCTTGTTTTATTGTCAATTTTTTTCGTGGTTTTTGAAAAATCGAGATTTGAGACTCGGCTCAGATATGGTTGGTTTCAATTAAATAAAATTGTATTAAATGTTTCAAGATTTAAGCCGGTGCTCAATTGAAAACGGTTTTTGACAGATTTGAGACGCGGCTCAAATTCATTAAATTCGGACACAGGATCATTATTTTCCAGTTTAAAGGGACTGTAAGCGTACTTTTAAGTTAGCAATGCCCGATTTACAACGGTACCCTTGACAGCTTTGTCTGATCGATTCGATATGAATATATTTCAATGTTTTTGTTTTCCAATTCTGTATAAGGTACTCAAATCATCTTGTATGTATATATAATTGTAATTTCTGTTTGTCTGTATTTTTGTTTGTCCGATCATAGCTCAGGAACCCCGGGACCGATTTGCCTCAATTTTTGATTGAGGAACTCGGGAGAACCACGGCAATGTTCTTAGCTTGGTTTTGAGATTGGGTTTACTTTTGACGGGAAAAATTGCTAAAATCGTTATTCATGGATTAAAAACAATGAAATACGACCGGTGTGTCCTTCCTTTAAACTATTAACGTAGTTTTAAGCGATCCACAATTCTACACACCTGATTCACAACGGTACCCTTTAGCTTCGATCTCAGTAACAATAAAGCAAATATCGTCGTTTTTCTTTAAAAGATCAAATTGGATTTCAGCAACAATACGCTTTATTAACTTTTACAGAGAAACTGCAATCTTAAAATTTCTGCATTTATACTAATACAATGAAGAAAACTTTTTTATCAATAATAATGCGTTTTTCAAATTAAAAATTTACGCAACTTCTCTATGTTTACATCCTTATACGCCTCTGCTGTTTGAAAGCTTGGGAGAACTGAAAATTGAAATAGAAAGTCGTCTTCATTGCATTGATATATACGACGACGACTTGAGAAAACAAAGATATCTTAAGGACATGTAAATTTTAAAATGAATGGTACCGTCAAATTACATGGACTTTCACCAAACCCTAAACAAAATGTCATTATTTCCCCAATTTTTACTAGTGTCTCGGGACCCTTGTAGAATATATGGTATACACCAGTATACTCAGAATACAATATTATTTACATTTTATTCAAATATTTTTGGCCAGGGGTAATAAAATGAGCCTGGCCAGGGGCCTGTCGGCGGAGGGGAGTAAAGTGGGGGGAGGGGGGTAATAAAATAATTTTATGAATCCCGGAAATCCAAGTAAACCAAGAGAACGAACCGACTACTGGTATCATACACAATACATATACACTATACAGGGTGTCCCACATCATTTTAGATCGTCAATGGATCTTCGGGACTAATTAAATCATTTAAGAATCTAGAATATAACCATTTTGAAAAATTGAAAAAGGGTTATATAAAAAATTTTCTTGCAGAAAATGTTAGGTTTTTTAGTATTATGTGTTTTATTTTGGCTTTTAAGCTTGGAGATAATCTAATATGATATGGGACGCTCTGTACAAACATGAATTTAACCTTTCAAATGATTTGTCCATTTTTACACTTACAGGGTTACTCACAAAGGATGAGACTTCAGGCACGATTGTACGAATTTGTTTAGGTCAGTTTTCTTGCATTCCTTGTAGCCTGTAAACCAGAATGGGACTATTTCTCTGCTTGATCATTTTGTAAACACTCATAGTTCTTAATTAAATGTAAAAACCAAAAATCAAGCTTCAAATCGTCATTTTTAGAGTTTTTAGTCATTCTGTAGTGGATAACCGTGTATTCAACTAACTAGCTGAAGTACCCAGCGTTGACCGTTGAACAAAAATAGAATTGAAATTTTTTTTGAATTTTGAAAAAAGATTAAAATTTGAAGAAATAAAATTTGAATTTTGAATAAATATACAATTTTACAATGGGTCAGAGGAAAATGCTTAGTTTTGTGTTTGTTTATCAAAAAAGGTTTAATCTAAGTCAAAATCTTTTGAAAGATTGGACAAAGCTGAGTTTTGAATAATTGGACCCTCTCGCAAATATTTATTTTCTTTTATTGGTCAGACTTTCGGGGATTTGACCAATAGGAGATCGGTAAGTCTGCCTCTGCAACAAGAAACGAAGTTTTATTCATCTTCACTGGACGGTGTAACCATTTAAACATCAAAAATATTCCAATTACATAATTAATTGCGCATTTAAGTTTAGAATGTAAAATTAAAGAGGGAATACGCCAAAAAAAATTATTTCCTCTCAAATGTCGTCTTTCTTTTAAACATTGAGTTGAAATAGTTAAAACACCAGGGGGGATGGGTTTAAAATTTCCATTGTCGTTAATTAATTAAATTTGGAAAATACTTAAGATATTTTGTCGTCTAGAATACCCCTGTAATCGACGACATTTTAGTCAATTTAAAACTTAAACGCTTTCTCTGATCAAGTATTATCAAAATTAAACACTTTTAAAACTAAAAATATCTTCCACATTTATTATTAGAAAAGGGTCTCAATACAAGGGTACCCTTTTGAATCGGACATTGTCATTGTCAAGATTTCAGCCGACGCTCAATTGAAACCGGTTTTGGGGGGGATTTGAGACGCGGTTTAAATTCATTAAATTCGGACACATGATCCTTATTTTCCAGTTTAAAGGGACTGTAAGCGTACTTTTAAGTCACGGCCGCAATGCAACGATAGCAATGCCCGATTTACAACGGTACCCTTGACAGCTTTGTCTGATTCGAAATGAATATATTTCAATGTTTTTGTTTCTTAAAACTGTTTATTTTAATTGAGGTTTCTCTGCGAAAGTGACTTCCGCATTTCTTTTTTATTAGAAGCAATGGAGACACTCACAGAAATAAATACTTTTCGAGTTAGAAAAACGACGGTATCTTCCACATTTTTGATCAGATTAAGGTTTCAAGGGTACCGTTGTAAACCGGACATTGCCATCTTTGCATTTAGGTTCACTTGAAATAACACTTACAGTCCCTTAAAGGTCTGCAATAATTTGCATATGCACACATGCAGTGCATAATTATTTTTGCATACATTGTTTAGTATTATTGGGTAATTATTATTATTATTATTGGGTAATTAAATATTTCATGATGCAAATTAGCATATGAGACAGTCAGTAAAAAGAAGAGGGAGAACAAGCATTTGAAGAAATGGGTAGAAAGAGAAAGAAGGGGGAAAAAGGAGGGAAGAGGGTAGGACTTTTCAAACATTTCTTTTGACATAAAAACGTCTCATCCACCCTGCTTATGAATTAAAGCTCCTACCTCAATTTTGTTGAAAATACACCAAAGTGGTCAAAGTAAATTCCTCTCCACTTACCTCAATAAAACTGTAAGCATAGTTTCAAGTGATCTTCTACGCAAAGATGGCAATGCCCGATTCACAACTGTACCCTTAGACGTTTTGTCTAATCAATTATGAATTACGAGAGATATCAATGTATAGAATTTTAAAAAGATCAAAGTAAACATTGTATTTCTTAAATTTGCAGCTATATCATATATTCTCAAATGCAAACATTGTAATTTTGACTTTAATTTGAATCTGAATGAGCTAAAACTTGAAGTTCAGCCAATTTCTGCCAGCATTTTAACAATGAAATCTCAACCCTAATACCACAGTCAAATATAAATTTGAATAATAGAAGCATGATAAGGAAGGGGGACATGGGGGTTAAGGTGGAGAAGGGGGACAAGGGGGAGAATGTGAAGAAGGGGGAGAAGGTGGAGAAGGGGGAGGGAGGGGAGAATTGGGAAAGAAGGTGAAGAAGGAGGGAGAAAGGAGGAGAAGAGGGGAGGGAGGGTGAGAAGAAAGATTGAGGAGGGGTAGAAAAAAGATATTGATTAGGGGAAAAAGGGGGAAAGAGGGAAGGCAGGTCTAGTGGGGGGACAAATCAAATTCTAGGTTGGTTTTATTGTTTGCACCTCATTATTTTGTATTTCTTTGCAATGAATCTAATATTTTGCAATAAATATAACTTTTTGCAATGAATCTAATTTTTGCAAGACAAGGAATTTATTTTCCTTTAGAACTGATTTCATTACATTTAAAAATCAACTTTCTGAAAACGTATCATTTTTATTTAAAGTTTTTAACAGGAATTGACAAAGTACTTTCAAAGTTTCAAGTGACAACTTAAATGAAGTGTTAGCGAAAAATGAAAGAGGGTTTAGGCTAAACCGGGATTGAATTTGGAATCAATCTTTTTTTCATCTGAGCTGAAAACTTTAAAATTGTGGATATCTATATCAACAATTGATCTCCTTTTTCATTAATCTCAAGATGAATTTAATCTAGAGTTTGTTTCCTGAAAAGTGTATTAAGTTCAACCAACTAGTGGCGTATAGAATCCCGAATTAGTGGCCTATAGAATCCCGAACTAGTAGCGTATAGAATCCCGAACTAGTGGCGTATGGAATCCCAAACTAGTAGCGTACAGAATCCCGAACTAGTGGCGTATAGAATCCCGAACAGCCAATCAGCAGAAGTCGGAAATAAAAAAAAACTCTCATTGGTCGCAATCTAGCAGAATTAAGTAGAAAATCAAAAGTGTCCACAGTGAATACAGAGATTTAGCAAGCGGGATTAAGGGTTTCCAATTCTAAAGTTTTCAGCTCTAATGTTTGAGTGTAATCCCGCATTTCTAGCTCTTGTTAACAACCCCAGCTTTTTACTTACAATACAAGCTGCCCCCCCCCCACTCTAGTTTTTTTATCCTGGCACTCTCATTTTTGACACTTATTAAATCAGTAATTTAGTGAAATGGATCTGTTCACACTGCACAATTTCTGTGTATCATGCTCATTGAACTTGATTCTTGCATCTTACAGAGTAACCCACAAAGGATGAGACTTCAGAGACGACTGTACGGGACTTATACTGTCTGTTTCTCTGTATTAATGGTTTCCTGCAACTTTTCAATTTCAATTTTTTATTTTTAGTTAAAAAGCTTCCCTTCGTCAAACTAAATATAAATCTTCTATATAAAAAATATTTAAAACTTAAACAAAATTGAAAAGTTTTCCATAAAAACAATCTTTGATATTTTTCAATATTGTTCACTGCTAAAATGGCTGGTATAGTGTATGTGAATATACCTAATTAGGTAAAAAAGTCGGTTTCAGTAAGTGAATGATTCCCTTGAATTAATTTCCCTCAAAGTTGTGGAATGATTACTCGTCCCATACTCAAAATTTCTAAGTCATACAGGGTTACCCACAAAGGATGAGACTTCAAAGACGATTGTACGGAATTTGTTTATTCCGTTTTCTTGAATTTTGGGTTCCTTGAAGGCCTAAACTGGCATATTTCTGTGCTTAATCATTTAGTAAACCATCATATGGTTCAACTATGGTTCCTTGAAGACCTAAACTGGCATATTTCTGTGCTTAATCATTTAGTAAACCATCATATGGTTCAACTATGGTTCCTTGAAGGCCTAAACTGGCATATTTCTGTACTTAATCATTTAGTAAACCATCATATGGTTCAACTATTTCTCGATATGATAAAATCCGCCCCAAAGTGCAAATAAAGCGTGTTAATCGAGAATGTATTTGCTTTAATATTTCAAGGCATTCTACAGTATTATGTTACTAATTTATGTAATCTATACAATATATGATATCTGTAGTGTTTTCATTTTCTCAAAATAATCTAAGATGAAATATACACCCACCTAGTCTTGCACTTACAACAGTAAGGATATGGGTGTCGTTTTTAGGTCAGTTTTAAACCATATAGTTTTGTTTGACGTTTTAACTTCTCCACAAATGAAAGTGAGTTCTTTATTACAATGCAAAAATGCAGCCTCGATAAGTTTGTTTTTATTGCATTTTGTAACTTTTTTAAAAATGATTTATCAATACGGTTTTACTAGGTGTTTTGGTTAATATCCTTGGTCACAGTACAAATTTTACAAAATGTAATTAAACAAACTTGTCAAGCATGCAATTTTGAGCTAGGATTCATGACAACTTTAAATTAAAAGATATATTCCTAGAGAACGATTTTTGGATGAAGGGGGAAGGGGGAAGGGAGAGAAGGACGCGACGGAGGCATGGGGTATAGGTAACAAGCAGAAAGTTGAGACAGAGATAATGTAAATATTATCATGCAGAGAGAAATAAGGCTAAATATATATATGACGGGATATGTAGTATGAAGTTGACATCCTCAATACATACATATATTAGACGGGGTATATAGCATATGAAGTTGACCTCCTCTATACATACATATATTAGACAGGTTATATAGCATGAAGTTGACCTCCTCTATACATACAAATATATGCAATTGCAGGCAGTTGACCTCCTTTATATATATATATATGTATATATATATGCATGAAGTTGACCTCCTCTAACACGCCGCAGTTCCTCAAATTATGCAAATGGCCCCGGTTTGTTGCCTCCGGCCAGATTCTGGCCGTAAACCAGCTCAACCTTAAATTTACTTTATTGCGGAACTTTTTAAACAAGGTTTGGAAAAATAATTTTTGACAAAAAACATGATTTATGACTTCAAATTTTTCCTTACAAACTTAATGGGAGTGGCCGGCAATGTATGACGGTTATACTGAGAATGTAGTATTGTGTAGAATTTTTAGAATTAATTTGAGAATTATTAGAATTAAACACTTTTAGCCCAGAAAAACGACAATATCTTCCACATTATTAATCAGATAAATGTTTCAAGGGTTACCGTTGTAAATCGGACATTTGTTTGCATGAATGGTCACTTAAAAATACACTTACAGTCAAAAGAAAAGTATTGCATATTTTTACAGACCAAAAAGTACTATGGCAAAAATATTGCTTGAAGAAAAATATCATAATTTCAAATCCTAGAATATAACTCGCTCTGTTCATGTCTCTGCGCGCAACGGGTGTTTGCAAAGTATGAAAGCGCGTCAGTTAAATCCCTCAAATCCTAGCTTTGTGTGCGTAGATAAGGCGGATCATGCACGCAATATACAGGGTGAAAAAAAATAATTTAAGAAAATTTCGCAAACGTGAGAAATCATAGAAATCAACATTATACTATGATAAAACATTTTGTCAACATTTAAAATCAAGTTTTTTTAAAAAGAAACACCCTGTTTAAGAATATGCACAAAGGGTTGAGGTACGTTTTTGTAAAACTTAAACTTTTTCTTTGCATAGTTCATCCTATTTTCAATCTTTTCATCCCCCCTCTATTATTTAAATTTTCTCCATTCATTATCCTTCATTTCCTCCATTTATTATCCTTCATTTCCTCTATTCATTATCCTTCATTTCTTCCATTCATTATCCTTCATTTCCTCCATTATCCATTTAGTAAATTCTTATCCTTGAAAATTCCATCTATTTCGTCATTATCCTTGATTTCCTTTACCCCTTGTCCATCTATTCTTAGATAACCCTTGATTAATTTTATCCATTATCCATCTATTCCATTATTATCCTTGATTTCCTCTATCCGATATCCATCTATTCCATTTTTTTCCTTTTTTTCCTTTAACAATTATCCATCTAATCCATTATTATCCTTGATTTATGCTTTCCATTATCCATTTATTCCATTATTATCCATTTATTCCATTACTATCCTTGATTTATTCTATCCAGTATCCATCTATTCCATTATTATCCTTGATTTATTCTATCCATCTATCAATCTATTCCATGATTATATTTTATTTATTCAATCGATTATTCATCTATTCATTCTTTATTATTGATTTCCATATACATTATCCATCTATTCCTTCATTAAAAAGAACAAAAGAGAAATCATGAATGCATTCTTAACAGACAAAGCTTTATAAGGGTATGTGTATGTGTGAATCGAACATGTTGTTCTGTAAAATTACGTTAACAGTCCCTTTAAGCTCTCTCTCTCAAGGTGTAAATAAACCTGAAAAGAACGTTCCTTGTAATTAATTTGTCCCTTGTCAAGAGTAACTGTCCGACTCCTTTACAATTTTAATATAAAAGAGATGGGAGGGGTGGGGGGCCAGGGAAGGGAAGTCGATTTGAGGGTGGGAAAAATTAATGGATTTAAGCCATCAAAACGAAATATCGGGCGTGAAGATCAATTTATTTCAGATTTCAGATTTTAGTTAAATCCTCAAATCTATATCTTTAAAAATTAATGTTTTAAATTTTCAGAATCAAACATTTCATGTTTTGCTGACAATACATAAACTTAAAGGTCAAAATTTTACAACCTTCTTAACCAGATCGTTATCTTCATTTTTAAAGCTGTACTCTCTGTTTGTCTGTCTGATCATAACTCGGGAACCCCTGGACCAATTTGCCTCAAATTTTGATTGGGGAACTCGGGAGAGCCATGAGAATGTTCTTAGCTTGAAATTTGTTCTTAGCTTTGAGATTCTAAGTTTATAGCGAAGATTTAGTTTCCCGGCAAGATCTACCAAGTGCGGGTAAACGACATGAGTAACTATGACTACCTTGGACAACGCTGGGTTCCCAAGCTAAAATCAAGGTTATTTTTTGAAATTTAAAATAATATTTTTTTGATTATCTTAGTTGACAAAATAAATCCTCGAAAGTGAGTGAAATGTCGAAAATTGAACGTTTGCAAAACTCCGGACGAATGCAGTGTAAAACATTTGCAATACAATTATACAATTCAGAGCTATATTAATTAAGCTCCTCCCTCGGAAATATTTCTGAATATGATCATCGACGAATTTAAATAGAATCGACTGCAATGATAAAATAAATATAACTAAAATTGCAATTATTTGATGATTTACTAAAATCGCAGCAATTTTGACCAACGATTTTTAGTCTGCTTAAGGTTTTATTTTTATCCTGTGTTGCTGATTTTGAAAAATGGCTCCAATCGCCCCAAGGTCTTGCTTAAATTCGTTAACTCTGATTAAAAACCATGAAAACGGTTTGGAATTAGCCAAAGATTGATTATTTTCAGCTTAGAAATCTATTAGACCATCTTTGACCATTTTTGACTAAACTTCAAAATCTGGGGGAGGGGGGGGGATCTATGGACACCCCCCTTTCCATCACTATGAAATCTTTGTTCTCCAATTTATATTTTAATTAAAAATCCAACACGAAACTGACATATTTGTTGTGAGTTGATAGATAGATAGATTAGTTGATAGATATTGATTGATAAATGGATAGATAGATAGATAGACAGATAGATAGATAGATAGATAGTAGATAGATAGATATTGATTGATAAATGGTTGGATAGATAGATAGATAGATGGATAGATATATATTGATTGATAAATGGATAGATAGAGAAATAGATCTATAGATAGATATTGATTGATAAATGGATAGATAGAGAGATAGATAGAAGATAGATATATACACAGATAGATAGATAGACAGATAGATAGATACAAAAGAAAAGAATAGTTTTTAAGCTAGAAAATCATTGATTAATTTATATCTCATTAAAATTTGATCTGCAGAGAAAGGTTAAATGGGTACCATTGTGAATGCAACATGCTTCTCCGGAAGTTTAGTAAATTTCGTCTTCATACAGTAAAGTATGAAATCTGCAAAGAAGATTATCTAAATCCTCCAAAACGGGCAACATCTGGGTTGTAAACAAACTATTTATTTATCTGATGATAGGGTGGAAAAATACAACCTGTTTTCAGCAGTGTCCATCCTTCTGCTGCTATATCTTGAAGGTTTCAGTGAAATAAAATTCAGGGATAAAGAGAACGATCATGATAAACGCATCACAGGTTGCACTCTCACTATAGTTTCAGCAGAAGTAAATATTTTCATTTACTGATAGCGCCGACTGAAGGATTCATAACACTGATTGGATAATGAGATAGATGTTACCGCCATACTATTTTTATTGGTTCAGAATAGACAACAAACACATGACTGAATTCCCTGATTGGATCAGACACTAATGGATTCGGCATACAGGAGTGCTCTGTCACCCAAAAATCGTTTAACCAATTACTTCTTAAAACAAAAGCTAAAAATTTGTTAAAGTTATAAAATTTATATATCTTTAGCTACAAAATATTATTTATGTAAGATAATTCAATGCATTGCGGCATTTTAAGGTGAACCCACTCTTTTCGAAAATTAATCTGTGTGAACCATATTCGCATCACAATTTAGTTCAAAGTGGCCTCGAATGCTGATTTTCTATTTCTGCATTGAAATTAATGTAACTTATAGGCTCTTAGGGCTCTTTGCACCCATCTTCTATTTCAGTTTTTATCTTTGGCTCTATCTGTGAGCATCTTCTCTTTGTACGATATCAAACAATAACAAACAAAAAACGTTCGCGGATTTAGCCATATTTTTTCACGCTAAATTTTACAAAAATCAAAAACTTTTGGACACAATTTTTTGTAATTTTGAGCATTCATAAACTAAACCTGGGTCCTGTAAGGTCCCAAACAAGTTTGGACCCGATCGGTTCAGCCGTATCGACGATTATTGAATACAAAACAAACAAACATACAAGTATGTATAAAGATATAGATTACGTTGTATCATAATTGAGAACAAAACTTAGTTGAAAAAGATGGCGGTGTTTCTGTGGTTTATGCAAAATAAACTAAACCAAACAATATATGCATATCTTGAATTTTGCAATTCCATAAACATAAGGAATACGATACAATTGATGTGTAACTATTTGAACGACTTTGCATCCTCGTAAATTCTCCAGTTAAAATAACTTGCTTGTTTTTCTCTCAGGAATTGAAAGAATTTCTTTTTTAATCAAAAACTCTTTAATCAAATTTAAAAATATTTCAAAAACATATTAGTGCAAAATGTATATATAAGATTTAATAATTTATAACGTATATATAAGATATTAATGTATAATGTATTTATAAGCTATTAATGTATAATGCATACATAAGATATTTATGTATTGTTTAGTCCGAACCAGACGGATGAGTTATACCATTGTATTTATGTCAGAAGGTTCCTTTTAAAGAGTGCTAACTGTGTACCCAAACTGACAGGGACCGTATATACGAAATTTTAGCGTAAAGGGAAGCGATAGTATGATTTGATCCCACATTCACCATGGTACCCTTAAAAAGTTTGTTACGAAGAAACACGCAATTTCTCCATTAAAAAGTAACTCACTGTCTAATAAAGGATTGTCTAAAATCTTTTTCTCCTTTTTTTTTACAGATTTTGAATAAAAGATCAAAAAATATTCAAATAAAGACAAGATACACTTTGTAGTAGTTAATTTTTCGTAAAAATCAATGTGGTTTTTTACCCGTTTCAATTGTTTTATATTAACATTGAAAAGAATAGAAGTTGGGGAAAAGCTCTCTTGATAAGTTATACATTAGGTAAATGTTGACGAAATATAAAAAAAGTTTTTCTGAAAAAATATAAGAAAACCTTACCCGATGGAAGTTTTCTCAATGTTTTAGGATATCACTCGTTATTCACTATTTTTAAGACTGTAAGACAATAAACAATTAATTTAATACGAATTCAAATTTAAAGCACAGCGTGAAAAAGTACGGTACCCCTGAAACGTCTTCATTATAACATATTTGGTATTGATTTTACAATTTTAAAGCAAACAAGAAGAAAAAGTCCGCAACAAAAATATTGCATCTTTAGACAAACGTTTTTAAGAATCCAGACGCTTTTTTGCTTTTAGGAGGCTTCACAAAAATCTACGAAGTTCAACCGATATTAAAATATTCTTCTTTTCCAGTTTTTTACCAGTTTTCTTTTATAAAATTATTCCAAATTTTGACTAGTCGAGGCAAAATCGATTTGAAAAATCGTCCAGGCCTTCTACCTGGGTCCAGCCTTTGCATAGTGTAATAAAAACAAAATTGTCGAGAATACAATTTAAGAATATATTAAACTTTACAGATTAAAGAAAAGAATATTCAAAGGGATTTTAAAATGGCAACGCTCGATTGATAACGGTACCCTTAAGAGCAATTTGTCAGATTAAGTATGAATTAGATATCCATGTTTATGTTTCTTTAAACTTTAAACTTTAATTTTTTTCTTTTCTTTGAAAAAGCCACTTGCGCATTTCTTGTTTATAAGGAGCAATGGAGAAGATTAAAGAAATTAACACTTTTCAAGTCAGGAAAACGACGGTATCTTCTACATTTTTGATCAGATTAAGGTTTCAAGGGTACCGTTGTAAATTGGACATTGCCATCTTTACATGGAGGTTCACTTGAAATTAGCTAACAGTCCCTTTTAGAGTGAGTGTAATATTCCACCCGGTAGGGTGTATGTATGTATATGGCCTATGCTCAAGAAGCTAGGACGAACTGAAGTGTGCGGTGTATACTCAATACGCTACCCGGGTCTACACCTAGGCATTCGCCGATTAAATTTACTACAATCTTGCGTAATAATATCACGGTAAACTACTATACAATCTTGCGTAATAATATCACAGTAAACTACTATACAATCTTGCGTATTAATATCACGGTAAACTACTATACAATCTTGCGTAATCAGTAAACTACTATACAATCTTGCGTAATAATATCACGGTATACTAATACAATCTTGCGTAATAATATCACGGATCACGGTAAACTAATACAATCTTGCGAAATATTACGGTAAACTAGGGGCTTATTGTACAAGCTGAGAATACGAGATTAAGCATTGCTCTTTAAATATAAGTGTCCATAACGGATATCGAAATCTAGCGATTTAAATTATCAGTGATTAAGACACAAATTTAGTGCAGAGCTTCAACACATTGGTAGCTCAATTTTACCCATTAAATGAAGAGTTATTGTAATTTAATATTTTTTATTTTTTCTTTGTTTTACAGATTTGATAAGAGTATATTCAAATAGATATTAGGCCTTTTTAGCTATTTTCGACAGATTTTGAATTCGAGAATAAAATGTGACTAAAAACCATGTATTTCGTTCTACTTGTTATGATATGTGATACAGAATGCAAGCATGAACAAGCGCATTATTATGTCTTTTACTGAAATGAGCCGTGTGCAAATTTGAAGGAAATTATAATTATAGTTAGCTGGGCATCTTGTACAAGGACTGTACAACACGTTAAAGTACTTTAAGTCTAATGAAAACTAATCGATTGTAATAACATAAAAAAAACCACTTCATTATTACTTTAATGTCGTCTTCCTAACCCATAGTTTTCTGGTTCTCACTGTATAAAGCCTATTTTTGTCTAATATTTTCCACTTATTAATTTACCAGCTTTGCCAGGCAATCTAAATTTTCTCTATAAAAATCATCCTAATCAACATAGAATTACCAGACAAAGAACCTGGTTCTATCCACGAAATTCAATGAAATAAGACAAGCACACAAACGTTTAAAAAAATTACTATTATTTTATCTAAGGTTCAAGCCTTTTTAGCTTTAATTAAATCTAAAAAGCCTTGAACCTTCTCGATAAAAAGAATATTTCTGTTTAAAACTTTATAACACCTCGAACCAAAATAACCTAGTGTTATAAATAGTTAATCCCAAAGACTGACAAACATAGATTACTACTTGATTTATATAAATATTTATGTTTATTCAATTGTAGAAAACCAAAGATTTCAAGAGTTCTCGACACACGGTCTCCAACTGATATAGTATTTACAACCAGTTTAAACATGTTTAAATATATATTTTTTCCAAGACAAAATGTTTCATGGGTCTAACCCAATCATCAGTTGGAATAAAACTGATATTGGAGCATATTTTACAATGATTTCACGGATTTTTTAAAATATGATAAAATTGTTTTACATTTAAAGTGATAAATATTGTTAACTTTCAATTAAAAACATTTTGTCTTTGAAAATATGTATTAAAATTAAATTAATAAATGTGTCTTATGTTTTAAACAACAAACTATCCAACTAAAACAGTACTCTGTTACACAGTTGTACTTAATTAATGAATACATGTACTTCGATCTTTATTCTAAAGTTGAAATGTTGTAATATTTAACTGTTAAAACAAATCGCACTGAAATAAAAATTTAAAACTAAAAAAAATATGTATTTAAACATCTAAAATGTATATTTAAACTGAAAAAGTTGAAAATACTATATTTATATTTATATATATATATATATATATATATTTCTTGAAACAATATTCGAAAAAGAAAAACTATTTTTTGATTTGTAATCACGAAACATAAAAAAGTTCTATAATTAAAACAGTCAGAGCGAAGCAATTCTGTATAAAGGAGTTGAGTTTTTTCCACAAAGTCAAACAACCTTATCCCTATATCTTTGCAACCTGATGTTGTAAACCTTTGATATTTCAAACTTAGATTAATTAATGTAATTTTAATTTCATATATATAAAAAGCCCATGACATTGGGTTGCCAGAATTGGGGATTAGAAAATCAGAGTTTGTAACAAAACTGAAATCCTTTGTCCTCGTAAGATAAAAATAGATATTTTCTCTTAACAATCTGAGCTGAAAACTTTAGAATTGTGGATATCGAGATATTCTCTATTTTGTATATTTCAAGATTAATTCAATCTTATGTTTAATTAACCCTATTCCTGCTGTAGTTTTTTTACATAACTCAAAAAGTATTGGTCTGAGACTGTTGAAATTTTCTGACTTTTCTTACATACCCAAAGCCCTCCCTTTAGGCCTAAAACCGGACTTTAATACTAACTTCCTGAGTCCTCAGGCACACTGCCTGAATCACTGCTTTTTCCTGTGACAAACTGAATCTTTGTTTTGACCCATATCCACTTGTCAGATTTTGATAAAATTTAGCTTTTTGGAAAGTCTTTGACATAAGGAAACGAATTGCACAAGTTTTGCGAAAAAATTGCAAATTTTTGCAAACAACCTGTCAGAGGAAATTTGCACATTTTTAGTTTTCTTGATTAAAAATCAGGTTATTTAAAATTTGCAAAAATTGTTGCAATATTTGAAATGGCATGGTCAATGGCTTTTTAAAAATGTATAATTTGTCATTTTTTGGACAAATTTTTTTTGCAAACATTTTTACTATATAACTGGATTTTGCGATAAAAAATTCAATTTTTTGCCAATTTGGCAATTTTTTTGCAGATTCTAAAAGTAGAGCACAAGAGCTTTCCAATGATGTCAATGATGTATCATTTGTCATATTTGGACATCAAACATGGGATTTAGAGGGGGGGGGGGGGGTCAAATTGAACCCCCCCAGCATATCCTGGTTTTCAAGTACCCCAGCAGAGATAGGGTTAAACAAAAGTGTAAATAACTCAACCAATCGAGTGGGGTTTGGAGAAACAGCCAATCAGAGAAGACGGGAAATTTGAAATTTGCGCGCCATTTAATGAGTAAACTCTCATTGGTCGGAAACTGGCAGGGAGAAAAGATAAAAAAGAGTGGATTAAGAAGGAAATTAAAAGTGCCCACATGGAATATTTAGATTAAGCAATCGGGATTAAAGGTATACCATTCTAGCTCAGATTCGACTGCGAGAAACCAAATATTTAGCCATTGATGAGAAATCAGTGGTAGCTAATTCTCACAGAGTGTTCAATAGATCGATCTGTCTTTGGTAAATTTTGAGAGGTTGAAAATAATGTTAGGATTAATGATCGACCTGATTGTGGATGTTTCTAGATAAAGTCAAGTTTTCGACAAATTAATGAAACAAAATCGTTACTACGGGCAGCCGTAGTACATTTGAATTTCCGGTTCCAGTTTGTACTGTACCTAGCTCTATGGACAGGACTAGCCGGTGCAACAAGGTTGACGCGGCCAGACTTTATGCTTCATATTGGTTGAAAAATAAATTGCACATATCCGACCTATTCCGAGGTGGGATATAATGTTTTTTCACTGTCCTTTGTGCTAATTAGATAAAATATAATGGGATAGACTGTGAAAAAGAAAGGCAACTGTTAGACTAAAGTTATGATTTTAAATGGTCCAATGAATGAAAATGAATTCCAGCTATTTTGCGTGTACTCAGGCCCTTTTTACTTAATATTTAGATTTTCAAGCTATTGATATAAAATTTCTTATAAATGTCGTCTTCAAATTGCACAGTTTACTGGGACTCACTGTAGCCTTCCGCTCTGCGAAGTTTTCATAAAAAAGATTTGCGGAAAATAGCGTTAAAAATAGAAAATAATTTTTTTCGATTTTTTTGTTTTGCTTTTCTTTGAGTTCCTTCTACCAAGGTTTCTAATTATAAATTCATTGAAATCCATTGTTTTTTATATATTTTACTTTGGATAATCTTTTTGTAGAATATTAAATGAAAATAGTTATACAGAAAATATTTAAATATTTAATTGATTTGTACAATTTTTATCTATGTACTATGCTGAAAATATAGACAAGACAGACAAGAGAGACTTATTGTTTTTTCCTGCTCACCCTCTTCTAAATCATTTGAAAGGTTCTTTCCTTTGTTTTCAATAATTTCACTCTTTTCATTAATTTTGTTTTCATTCATAAGCGACATCATTTTCATGTTATTGGATAAAGTTCTGCCTAAAATATCAAAATCCAAATTGAAACTATCTAATATATACATCATTTAAAAATCAATAAAATAGAAGAACAATAAAGATGATTTTGCGAAGAAAACTGCAACACTAGCAAGTATTGAAAACACCTGACTGAAAACAAAAGAAAAATATATCTTTATGTAATATATTATTTTCCTCTGTATTTAGAATAAATTTGATGTACAATATGAATATATAATATACATATTAATCACATATCAAAATTCTGCAAGTATTGTTAAGTTATTTCATCTGTTATTATCTTAAGTAAAACTTTAAAATCTGTTTATTAACTTTCGTCCCATGGATCAGCAGTATCATACTCACTCTGAGTTGGTGAAGGGCTATGCTGTGAGGGTGGCGTCCCCCCTTGTACACGACGCTGATGTCTATTCTGGGAGGATGGCAGCGCCGCAATTGGGTCAAAACCATCCTTTATTGATTGATTGATTTGTAACATTTCACTCTGAGCTAACGGATCACTCTCATTGTAAGCTGACGCACTGAAAGATTTAGATTTATGAAGTTTAGAATTCAATTTAGGATCATTACTAGCATAGTTTCCTTGCAAGACTGAATGTTGCATTGCCCGGGCTTGGCTGCCTGCCGACCCAATTCCCTTTCCTTTCCCAGATTGAAATCCAGCGTTTGTGCTTCTTAGATTAGAATTCATCTTGGACTCCCTCTCGAAAGTACTATTTAAAAGGCTCTCAAATTCAGCATCAACATCCACAAGGTCCTCCTCAGCTAATACTTCATCTGTCAGGGAGGAAACACTATTGCGTCTTTTAGGCTTATTTTTTAGAATAGATTTGGGCTTTTGTTCTGAAGGAGTAAAGAAGGCCATCATCGTCTGTTTTTTGTGAGTTACCAAAGAGTTTTCTATTGTGCCCTCAAACTGTCCCGTTGCTGCAAATGATTTACTTTTCATTATGCCAGGTTTTACTTCAGCTTGTTCTTTCAGCGGAACACTTAAAAGATTTGGGCCTGGATCCTGAGAAGAAAGCTGGCAAGGAATGCTTTTCTTCCGATGGTATGTCTCAGATTCATCTTCTGTTGCTGATAGATCCGTTGCAGATTGGGCATAGATTTGGAAGTTTTGTTCAGGTGTCAGGAAATGGTTACTGACAAGCTTTGGTGTCTTTTTTTTTGGGCTTCTGCTCCTTTCCTTGCCTCTATCTAAATATTCTGCATTCTTATTAACAAGAATAGGTTTCATTGGCTTTGTATCACCCAAAGCAGTTGCGGCCTTATTTGATTCCTCTGTTGCACATAAATAATTAGAGATTTTAGATTTAACACAAGGTAGCTCATCAATTGATTGACGTCGTTCTTTCCTTGCATCCCCTGCAGAACCCTGATTGATTCTCAAACCTACACCAGATTTGGAATTATCAGGTTTATCAAGAAGCTTTGGCTTCATTGGTATCTTTAAAGGTTTTACTTTAGACTCCACAGGATCTTGAAATTCTATTTCAGTGTCAGAAACAGTGTCATGAATTTGAGCTCTTGCATCTTCAATCTCTCTTCTAATAATTTCTGCTTTTGCCTCAGGATCAGACTTTTCAGGCCTTGCATTTACCATGTTAGTGAATAGTTCTACTCTATCATTAACAGAGCCTGATTTTGCCAAGCTTAAAATCAACCTTATCTCCTCCTTGGTCTTTGAATAAACATCAATTTGTTTTTCAATTGACTTCGACAAGTTTTGATTGATGCGTAGACCTGTGGCATTGTAATTATCTGCCCTAGCCTTTGCTAAAAGTTTAGCTGCAGTTATACTGTCAGAGGACTTGCTCATTTGAAGAACATAACCCTTGTTTCGTTGAGCATCTCTTTTCCTTAAAACAGGTGGGGATTTAACAGCCCAGGGTAGATTTGCTTTGGTTGCATTTGGTTCTGTTGATTCCTCAAACAAATCTTTCCTGTTGCTACCAATAGACTTAGATCTTAAACGTAAATGGGAGTTAATATTGGGAGATGTGTCAGATTGATAACTTTTATTTTCATACTTTTCAGCTGCCTTTTTTACAGATGCTATGTTATTGTTAGATTCATCAATGCTAGAACTAGTGTTTTCATTTAGGGGTCTTGCAACTGTCACACCCCTTGTAGGATCAATTTGTTTTGGCTTGACTTGGACAACTCCTTGCAAATTTTGTTTAATCGATAGCTTCTGCTCTGTATTTAGGATTTTTTGTTGAGCTGCTGATATTTTCTCATTTGCTCTAACAATATTGCTTTCCTTTTCAGACAGAGTTTTTTTTAAGACATTTTTTGCTCCAAAATTGTTTATTGTTTTTTCCTGCTCACCCTCTTCTAAATCATTTGAAAGGTTCTTTCCTTTGTTTTCAATAATTTCACTCTTTTCATTAATTTTGTTTTCATAGGTCACACTTTTGTTTTCAGGAGACTTGATTCTGTGATGAATGTCAAGGATTGGGGTACTTTTACCCTCTGTTCGTAGTTTTTCCGATGACTGCCTTGCTGATAACTCTTTTTGATCAAGGATTCTTGGTTGTTTTCTTAAAACTACAACTGGTTCAAGAGTATCAGAACTGTTGCCTTGCTGTGGAGTTACCAACTCACCTGGCTTGGGCATTAAATCTGGTTTAGCGGGAGTTCCAGCTTTCTTTGCTTGTATTGATGCTTCCCTAGAGGCCCCATTTTGATTAGAAGAAGTGCCCTTGTGTATACTTTGTTGTCGAAAAGATTGTAAAACATTTTGATTTACACCACCCAAATTTTTTTTGTTGGAATCATCTATATTTGATGATCCAGATCTATTGCGGTTCCTTAACATTTCCTGCTCTTGTTTAATCTCAAGTTCCTCTAACTTTAGTTCCTTTCTGGTAACTATATCCAGTGCTGCAATAGTTGGGTTAGTTCTAGACAATTGTGAAAAATTCTTTTTCTGATTATTCCTTAACTCTACTTTTTTCAATGCTTCAGACATCAAATTTTTGTGAATTTCTTTTTTTTTCTTAGTCTCAGGATCTTCTTTGTTGCTTTTTAATTGTGGAGCTAAGTTTTCAGTGCCATCATCTGTTTCAGAAAATGAGTTTGTTGACTCAAATGAAGCCTGATTTGGCAAAAATTGCCGCCTTGGTGCTTGAGGGGTAGCCTGGTCCTCTGAATCTGGAGGACTATATACTTGAGGAATTTGTAGCATTGTGTTAATGGGAAATGTTTGATTAACTGGTTCTTGATTGCTGTATACAGGAACATTTTTGTCTTGATTATAATTGTTTTCAATGGAATGATTAAAAGGCTCTCTTAAATGTGAACCCTGATAGTTTCTAGGGGAACCAGAAGCTAGCTTCAGATTGGCTGGAATGACCTCAATAACTGATGTGGATTTTTGAATTCGCTCATTGGGAGGCACTAAGCTATTATTGTTCCTTAGTTCCACAACTGTATCAGATTTTTGGATTTTATCGATTCTTTCAGGAATATAACCAGCACTGGCATCAATTTCTGCATGCATTTGAGAATTGATGAATGCCTCTCGGAAATTCTTATCATAATCATTTGCAGCAAAGGCTCCTGTATATTCCACACCTCTTTCTATTTTTACAGATGGTTTTGCTTGCGGCTTGGGTTTCTGAACAACCCCTACAGGACGCTGCACAATTTGTGGAGGGCTGGCTATCTGCAGAGGATCCCATGAATCTTTATGCCCTCCCTTGCCATGCCATTTAGGTTTAATTTTTAAGTATGCTTGATATTCTTCCTCTGTTTCACTTGTTGAATACACATTTTTCTGATACTTCTTTCCCTTTTTATCCCCACCAATTGGCCCCAAATTGAACTCTTTCATTTCAGGTTCAGTATCAGTTGTGGACATTATTGGGGCTCTAAGATGTTTAGCTCTTGGCTTAAAGAAGTTGTCATCAGATTCATTTATCTTATGTTGCTTTATAGAGGATGTTGAATGTCTCTTATTGATTTTCTGTGTTGAATGACCATTAGAAATTGAAACTGGTGGTTTTGAAGAAGGAAAAAGACTGGCATCATAAAGATTCTCACTGCTGGCATATGGTCGAAAGGCACTTCCTGGACCTCCAAGTCTAGGTGATAGCTGTGGGTCTTGCATATTGTATGAGGGAATAGAAATAGAACTTGGTACAATTAAGCTTCTTCTTTGACCTGGTGCCTGGCTAGTAATAGCTTGTTCTGTAAATATACTCTGAGGATCGGTGCTGTAGACTGCTGTGATGTTAAAGGAATCATCTCTTGGAGGAACATCTGGCTGAACAGTTTGAAAGTGGTCAGACATAAGATCTTTAGAGTCTTTAGGAAGTGGTGGAATTGGAGGAATTGGGGAGGCTGGGCAAGAGGAAAGGTCCATTTCATTGTTAGACATTTGTGAATGCAAAGATATACTGCTATCTGGAGTTGTTATCATATTCGTTGACGTCATAACACTCTCAGGTGATGTAACAATCCCTGCCGTTTTATACAGTGAACCCTGAGATTTTGACTCTGTAAAGATTGCAGATATTTCCTCTTGTGTTGTTATAGGAAGATGCTTAGACATATTTAGATAAGGAGTGACAGGTGCCCAGCCTGGCAAAGTTGCTGTTTCTATAGTCCTTACACTTGTTGGAACTTGGGTGTTCTGCTGCTTTACTTCCACCTTGCATTCATAGCAGTCTTCCTCCATTGTATCCTCTTCTTCACTAGAACCACTGAATTCCTCATTTTTCTGCTCTTCAGCACCTTCATTAAGTACATAAAAAGGATTTGAATCATAGTTATCATTTGCCTCCATATAGGTTGGTACATCTTTCATGCTATTCCTATACGGTCTCATAGACTCAGCATCTGAACTTGACCAATCTGATGTATTTAATTGCTGAACATCCACTAAACTGCAATCAAGAACTCTCTCTGGAAATTGTGGTTTTCTGCCTTGGAAAACTTGACCTTCCCTTGCCTGACACACCATCACATCATCAACACCTTGAAGGGACATTTCACCCTTCAACAGTTCTTTTGTTATTTCCTCCTGTCTACGTCTAATTTCTTCTTCTTGTTTCTTTAGATTGAAGGCCTCTTCTCTAAGTTTTTCTTGTCTTATCCGTTCTTGCAACAGCTGCTCTTCCCGTAGTTTCAGCATTTGCTCTTGTTTTTCTAACAGTGCTTTTTCTGCTCTAACCTGCTTGAGTCTGTCCTGTTGTCTGTTTCGAATTAAGTCCTCCTGTTTCAAGAGCTTCATTTTTTCCTCCTGAATTTGCCTCAACATTTCTTCCTGTCTCATCAACAGGGTTTCCTCTTGGCGGATTAAACTTAGCTTTTCTTGTCTAATTTGTGCCTCTTCAAGAAGTTGTTCCTCTCTCAACCTCTCCTGCTGTCGAAGTCGTTCATGGATTAGTTTTTCATGAGGACTCATTGAAGAGTTTCTTAATTGCTCTATCTTCAGCCTTTCCATTTCAAGTTTCTTTGTTTCAACTGCCTTAGCCTTAGCCATCATTTCCTCCTCCTGAAAAATGTGTACGATAAGTAAATAAGGTTATTTTTCCTAAAGTTGAAACTATAAGTAACCATACATATAAGCAGAGGCATTATCACAATTAGGGGGGGGGGGTGTTTGTAAAAAATCAGAAATGGTTAAAAACTCTTTTATTAAATAAGCTAAATTTATATATTTAAAAAACCCTTGAAAAATGGATATAATAACATGTATCATATGTTAATACTGTCAAACTTTTGAAAAATCCTCTTTTGCACCCTTAACATTAAAGTTAGAGGTCTAATGTTTTTCAATGAGCAGTTCTTGAAAAGTTTGACTAAGAACATGTATCACACTCCCGTATCTCAACTCTCAGGGCAAAATCATGTGTTTCCTACCCAATCCCCTCCCCTCAATCCATATTAGACATGAAAGATCCAATAGGGATAGGGTTAAGAAAAAAGTATCATGTCTCTTAATATTTATATGTCTTTTCTCAAACTGCAAGGACAGATTAATCAAAGCACAGCAGCTAATGACCTGTTTCTGATACTGCTCCTGACGATCCCTCTGAAGCTGCTCCTGCTTCTTCTTCTCCTCTTCCAACTTTAGCTGCTCCATCCTGAAAAAACAGTCAGTCTCAAAGAATATTAAAAATAGTTTTTTTGAAACTCAGAAATAAAACTGAATTAAGAAATTAACTTTAAATAATTTTACAATATCCACATTCCATGAACTACAAAATTGGGAAACCAAATCACTCTGACAAATAACTCATTTTCAAAAGTTGCGTTTGTGCACAAGAGAAATTCTAGTCCTAACTGTATTTTGTTGAATTTGTGTTATTGGTATGATTTTTTTGAAGTAAACAACTGCATTCTTTAAGACAAATTTTATTGTTCTTGGGAAACTCTGATTGAAACTAGTAACACTATGGTGGTGTGTACTGTGTACCTGATTTGTTGTTGCTGCCTGTTCCTCTCCTCCTCAAGTCTCTGTTGATCCTCCTGGATCTGCTTTAACCTTTCAATCTCCAAGCTCCGAATTTCCTCTCTCTCTTGGTCCTGACGAACCTGCTCCTCCCTGAACAATTCACAGATTATACTCTTGTAAATATACTTATGCATCGTAACACCAGCTAGATAAGGGCATGCACCTCCATACCAGCGTTATGCAGAGTAGCTCTAGACTCTCTCCAAAGTGGGTCTAGTGCTTCTGCGCAGTCTGCATAGCACTGGTGAGAATGTGCACTATCTTATCTGACTGGTGCTACTATAAGTAAGTATATCTAAAACAATTAATGCAACAATAGTAGGATCTCCTATAAATCAGAGATTAATCAATGAATGGATATTAAAATCCCTAATCAATTTAGAGATTGACTAAACATTGCAATGCAGTTTAATTGCTACCTGCTATTAATTCATGCAACAAAATAAACCAGGCTAATGGAAGTGCAAGGTGAAAATATTAGGTAATTTCATGATTAAGCTTTCCAAATTATACTTTTTCATAGGGTCTGTCTTATTTTTATTTATCTAAATTTACATATAAAATGAGTATTTTCCGAATTTAAGTTAATTTTGGTTGATAAAATTTCCAAACCATTCATATCACATAATTGTTTCTCTAATACAAGCCTCTAGTTTTAACAACAACAATATTTAGTGAAATCCAGCGCATAATGTAGGAAGGACTCTGGAATACCATGAAAAACTAAGATAAGCCTCCAACAAAAGAAAATAATCCTGGAAATTGGCATAGACATTTTGTTTAATGAATATTTCTTTTTAAACTTTTTTCAATGAATTGAAGGGAGGTCGCTGAACTACTTCTCAATTGCTTACTGGCTCAAATTCTGAATCATTGATTCAAAGTTCAAGGTTTCGAACAACCCAAATTTTAAGTTAGCTGATGCAGGAATATTGTCAGACAATACCAACCAATCAGAGTGCCGCACATCTTGGGTTCATAAATCTATTGGCTGAAATACCAACCAATCAGAGTGCCGCATACTTGGGTTCATAAATCTATTGGCTGAAATACCAACCAATCAGAGTGCCGCACATCTTGGGTTCATAAATCTATTGGCTGAAATAATAACTCAACTCTTATTCATTCGGATGCAGGTTCAAAATTAAAATAAATTTCCAAGTTTTGTGTGAGATTGAGCTAACTTTAGAAATTAACCAATCGAGATTAAGGATTTCCATTCAAAAGTTTTCAGCTCTGAACTACTTAGAATTATTGAATGGATAAATTGCTTAATCCGTGAAAATGAGCTGATCCCTATTTTTGCAATTTCTCATTGGGTGTTATTTCCTTGAATCTGATTGAACCGACCTTCTAAAAATATCTAAAAGAAATAAACTTAACTGAAACTGAACTGCAAAATATAATGATTAGTACTTTCTAAAAAGATGATAAAACTGCGTTTTCATTTTATTCTGGTGATCCTGTATCTACCTGAGTTGTTCTAGTTTCTTCTGTTCTGCTAAGACCTGTTCCTCTCGTAGCTTCTGTTGTCTAAAATACAACAAAATTAAATTCAAATTTGTTTTTCATCGCCAAAATTGCCTAAAATTTGGCCAATCAATAGTATGTTGTTTTTTAAAAGTTGTTCTTATTGCAGTTTAACAAACACCCATGACCCAATGTCACAGACCATTGATATTTATAACTCTGAATTATTTTTGATCAAATAGTCTAAGTTTTAAATGCTTAGGTTGCAAAGAGTTAGAAAATTAAAGTTTCTGGGAAGTGCACAGTTTTTTTTCTTTTTTGCTCATTTGTTTGTCATAAAAGCCGAAACGACTGATTTTAGATTTAAATCTTTATGATTTAAAGTTGTTAAATAGCCCAAAAAAGCTGTTTATACATTGTTGAAAAGATAACATGGTTGCTCCAGATGAAAAAGACGTGTAAATTCTCAAATTGTTTTATACTCATGCAAGACTCAAATTCTCAAATTGCTTAAAACTTGATATGATGAAGAAAAATAATTTGAAAATAAAAAGTAGGTTAAACTTTCTATTTTTTAATTTGTTTTTAAGATTTTTCATTGGAACCAAACTACATGCTATTAAAATATGAAAGTTTTTATATAAAAATGCTAAGAAGAACATTTTAAAGTTTCAATTAAGAGGATTTTTGAAAAGAATTTTTTTTATAAAAATATTCTATAAAATTCAATTTTAATTGATTAAAAATATTTTTCATTTTTTCACAAAAATTGTAGATTAAATTTGATACAAGGGGTCACAATATACATGGGAATTACAAGACGACTTATCGTCTTTGATGATAGAAAACAGAGTTAATAAAAGAAGAACTACGTTATATGAGCTTCTGAAATTGTGGTCTGCTCTTTTTAGAACTTCTAAAATTTACCAAATACTAAATATTTCAAAAATTTTAGTAATTTGATATACAAGAACTCGGACAAATCCCGTTATTTTTGAAGCTATAAAATTGGCAAACTACACTCTGGAAATCCCAAGAATAACAGCTTTCGGTGACAAATGATGTTATAACTAATAAAGTGATCTCGGACAGGTGCTGCGTGGATATAGAAGTCGTCACTTAATTCCCATGTTTATTGGGACACCCAATATCTATTTTTAATCATTGACTCAAGTATCCAAATCTTTATACATCGGATATTTATAGAATACTGATTTGTGGTGGGTTAACCAAAGACCATCTTTAATAAAATATTCTAGTTTTTAACGTAAACCTGCATAATCACGTATTTACATTTCTTGTTTATTTATTCCACTTTAGCTTCGAGATGTACATATTAACTAAGAGTATATAGTAGAGTTTAGAAACTTGGAAACTTTCCAGATCCGACATTCTTCTTACTTTACTTACTTTCCGTTTCATTCTTCTTACGTTACTTACTTTCCGTTTCATTCTTCTTACTTTACTTTCTTTCCGTTTCATTCTTCTTACTTTACTTACTTTCCGTTTCATTCTTCTTACTTTACTTACTTTCCGTTTCATTCTTCTTACTTTACTTACTTTCCGTTTCATTTTCAAGTAATTACGATTCCAGTTCATCGTAATTTAAAGAATTTTCCAATTTCAATTCAACGTAATTTACCGCATTTTCCTGTTTCAATCAATCGTAATTTATCACATTTTCCAATTTCGTAATTTACCACATTTTCCAATTTTAGTTAATCACAATTTACCGAATTTTCCAGGTTCTGTTAATCGTAATTTACCGCATTTTCCAATTTCTGTTAATCCTAATTCACTGCAATTTCCTGTTTCAATTCAAAGTAATTCACCGCATTTTCCAGGTTCTGTTCATCACAATTTACCGAATTTTGTTTGCTACGAGTTTACTGTCATGTCATTTGGGTTCAACGCAATTTAGTGTTTTTAGTTTACTTAAATTCTTCAGTTTGATTTTACCGCATCTTCAGTAGGTGCTCGCCGCAATTTTCTGCGTTTTATGCATTTTTTTTCGAGTTCTCTAACATTAATCTCTAATTTAAAGTTAACCGCAATTTGAGTTGAAGTTCACAAGTTTAGTTTCTCTTAACACAATGCAATACTTATGTCTAAAGATCTATAATTCACAATTCATAATTTAGATTTCAAATGCTTATTATTTCAATATTCTCAAAACAAATATAGAAACCAAGTTCGGTTCAATACATGTCGAACTAGAGTTTACTGAAATCTTGAATGTTTTCAATCTGAACTCCTAGTTTATTAAGAAAGCTATTGAGAAGAAAAATGAAAATGTTTTGAATTTCTAAATTCACTTTTCCCCACAAAATCGGATTTTCTAATAAGTTCTGTAAGATCATAAAATATAAGTTTGAATCATAAAAGGTTTACACCATCATGTTGAAACGATAAATGGATTAGAAAATTTGAGTTTGGGGCAAAAACTTAGTTCCTCTGTGCAAAAACTTAGTTCCTCTGTGCAAAAACTTAGTTCCTCTGTGCAAAAAATCAAAACAAAGTAGGCGATGTCGAATAAATTTAACATTCGCCTTCTGTCTAGTTTTCTATCTATCTATCCGTCTATCTATCTATCTAGTTTGCAGTGAAAATCTATGACGATAAGATGGAAATAAAAGGGCTTTGTAAGCGTGCAAAGTAGTCGAATATCTAGGTAATTAGTTCCACTTTTAGTAATGAATGTTTACAAAAGTTTTCTTATTTAGTAATTTAATGAACAGTGACAAGTATTCTTAAAGTATGCATGCAAACATTTCAGAGTAATTTATGCCAGGATTTTTTACAAAAAGGAAAAAAAATATTTGTCACAAACTCTAATTTACAAACCACCGCGAACTAAAATATTCCCGCTCTCGAGAAATGTTTTACCACTTACTTAAGCTTAAGCTATTTTTGCAATTTTAAATTGAATATGTCTAAGGCTATAACGAAAAAGTACAATTGAGTTGGTGAGGTAAAACCAAGTCCAAGGCGTTGCGACACTTTAAAGTAGAGGCTGTCTAAAAAGTTGACGAAAATCTTTCAGAGTTGCCTAGATCTCAATGTAATGCTCATATATTTACAACCTGAGATTGATTTACACCATCAGGCTGCAAAGATGTAGGGAATAGAAGATTCAAGTTTATGGCAAGTATTCATTTTCATAATCAATAAATTATTTATAAGGTAATTTTTAGAAGAGAAAAAACCTTATTTGCTGTTCTCTGACATGCTGCAGTCGTAGCTGTTCGGCTTTTTCCTCCTGTTCCTTCCTGTTTCCTTCTCCTCTCTCCTGATTTGTCAATATTATTAAACCAAAATTTACAGATCCCGGATCATAGTTGTTTTTTAAGGCCAGATCTCTGGATGTCCTAAAATTTTCGTCTTTTCTCATAAATAGACACTCAAAATCCTCATATGAGTATGACGTAACTGATTATTAGCGGAAGATGAAGTAACAAAGTGGTTGCTGCAGGTGAGAGGGAGATTGTCTCTGCTAGTCAGCTGTCATTTATAGTACATTGGAGTGTATCCAGAGTATCTAGTCAGATGTCATTTATAGTACATCGGAGTGCATCCAGAGTATCTAGTCAGCTGTCATTTATAGTACATTGGAGTGCATCTAGAGTATCTAGTCAGCTGTCATTTATAGTTCATTGGAGTGTAACCAGAGTATCTAGTCAGCTGTCATTTATAGTACATTGGAGTGTATCCAGAGTATCTAGTCAGATCTCATTTATAGTACATTGGAGTGCATCCAGAGTATCTAGTTAGTTGTCATTTATAGTACAATGGATTGTATCCAGAGTATCTAGTCAGCTGTCATTTATAGTACAATGGATTGTATCTAGAGTATCTAGTCAGCTGTCATTTATAGTTCATTGGAGTGTATCCAGAGTATCTAGTCAGCTGTCATTTATAGTACATTGGAGTGTATCCAGAGTATCTAGTCAACTGTCATTTATAGTACAATGGATTGTATCCAAAGTATCTAGTCAGCTGTCATTTATAGTACATTGGAGTGTATCCAGAGTATCTAGTCAGCTGTCATTTATAGTACAATTGTATTGTACTGTATTCAATTTACCCTTCATTTAGAGAGGTTCACAGAGGAAGTTATTTCTTCTTTACATGAAAAACAAAGCGATAGTTTGGATCAAGGTTATAATGCAAGGAAAGTTGTTTCAGAGGTATTCGCATCTTTTGTACTGCAATGTACTGTCTATAGGAGGAAATGTAAACACAAGACGGATGTCTCAGCCTGGCATGGGATCCGTATTTTACATAAAAAATCAAAATATTCGGGTCAAAGGAAACTATTATGTAAATTATCAAAATTATCAAAATTTAATGCTTTTATCCTCCTCGGATACTAAACACTGATGTATCTATTCTTTCTTACAAACACCGCCCCGAGAGAACTGGTTTTAATATGTACGCAGAGTATACGCAACTGCGATTAACTTTCCTTGCATTAGTACCTTAGTTTGGATATTTTCTTCCATTTTTTGCCAGCATTCTTCAAAATAATATTTAGGGGGGTTTAGATGGAGACATATTTATGAAATACTATTGTAAATTTATATTTGATACATTTGTCAAACATTTGATGTTTTAAAGGGACTGTAAACGTGATTTTAAGTGATCCTCCATACAAAAATATCTAATTTTTACCTAATCTGACAAAGTTTTCAAGGGTATCATTGTAAATCGGACACTGCCATCTTTGCATGTAGGGTCACTTTAAATTGCACTTACAGTCCCTTTAAACGAGCCTGTTGTGTGATCCTTCATTTTAAAAGTGCCATATCAGACTCACAACGGCAACCTTTGAACTATAATCTGATCGAATTTTTCGAGGTTTTCAGCTAGAAAAGTTTAATATTCTTTCAATATCCTTTCCTTCACCATCTCTGCAACATAAATCCGCAAGTCAGTTTCTTCACGTGGAGAAACCACAATCAAATAATTAGAAAAAATTGTCATTATTCTTTATCAGGTGTACTTTTGTGATTCAGGCATGACACTTAATAGATGGAGGGTCGCTGAAAATTTGCTAGCAGTCCCTTTATGTATAATATTGTAAATATTTACCTGTACTCCTGGTTTAGTTGCTATAGCTACGGGATCATATAAGGAAGCCTTCGGAGAAACCTGAAATATATTTTTCTTATCAAAATTTTAATGTATTCAAATTTTAATGTATTCAAATTTTAATGTTTTCAAATTTTAATGTATTCAAATTTTAATGTTTTCAAAATTTAATGTATTCAAACTTTAATGTATTCAAAATTTAATGCATTCAAATTTTAAAGTATTCAGAATTTAATGTATTCAAATTTCAATGTATTCAAAATTTTATGTATTCAAATTTTAATGTATTCAAATTTTAATGTATTTAAAATTTTAATGTATTTAAATTTTAATGTATTCAAAATTTAATGTATTCAAATTTTAATGTATTCAAATTTTAATGTGTTCAAATTTTAATGTATTCAAATTTTAATGTGTTCTAATCTTAATGTACTCAAATTTTAATGTATTCAAATTTTAATGTATTCAAATTTTAATGTATTCAAATTTTAATGTATTCAAATTTTAATGTATTCAAAATTTTAATGTATTAAAATTTTAATGTATTCAAATTTTAATGTATTCAAATTTTAACGTATTCAAAATTTTAATGTATTCAAATTTTAATGTATTCGAATTTTAATGTGTTCTAATCTTAATGTACTCAAATTTTAATGTATTCAAATTTTAATGTATTCAAAATTTTAATGCACTCAAATTGTTAAGTGGGATTCATAAAACTCCTGAAAATTAAAATCATCGTTTTAAATAAGATATTCAAGAATGTTAAAGGGTTTTATAAATATAATTAAGTACATGAATGTTTATTTAAAAATTTCTTTCAGGCAAATATTGTTGATCTTTTATCCAGTTTTTAAAAATACTCCGAAATAAATTTTAAAATCATTTCTGATAAATATTTTCCCCTTCATTTCTTAGGTTGTCCTAGTTGTTGGTTCCTTGTTGTCTAATGTCCTAGTTGTTGGTTCCTTGTTGTCTAATGTCCTAGTTGTTGGTTCCTTGTTGTCTAATGTCCTAGTTGTTGGTTCCTTGTTGTCTAATGTCCTAGTTGTTGGTTCCTTGTTGTCTAATGTCCTAGTTGTTGGTTCCTTGTTGTCTAATGTCCTAGTTGTTGGTTCCTTGTTGTCTAATGTCCTAGTTGTTGGTTCCTTGTTGTCTAATGNTTCCTTGTTGTCTAATTGTCCCTTTTCAACATTTTCTTCCGAAAGTCTCTGAGTATAAACGGGAACTTCTAAAATAAAAATGTTTTTGTTGAAAATTATAAATCTTTTATAATTTTTTTAGTTTATTTTATTTAATCAGATTTATATGACATGAAAAAATATGGTATGCTCCATTTAAAAGGGAAGACATTAAAATGTCATCTTTTCCTCTTAATGAAAGACGGTTTTGACATTTACAAACAACTAAACCAGGATGTGCTCTTTATCTATTAGAAAATTACTGTCTTAACTATCCTGAAGTAAGAGTAAAATTGCAGCTCAATATTCTGATTAAAATATTTGATTTGACAAAATACATTTGATATGTTCGATTTATTGATTAAAATGTTAGACATTACGAAATGCCTTCGGTTTGTTCGATATTCTGATAAAAATGTAAGAAATGACGAAATGCTTGTTTCTTAGTTTTCAGCACTGCAGATCTATCATATTTAGTGTATAACATGTAATGGGTTCAGTACACAAGCTAGTCCTGCCGGTACCAATAAATACTTCACTGTGATCTTACTAGCTAGGCTACATTTTTGCACAAACGTGCTGGGTCGGCTCTACACTGGGTAGTCCAGACTGGATAGTACAACTGAATGCAAACCAGTATATCTTGTGATAGTTCATGCAACTTTTAGAGAGACTTGTATCGGTTTGGATAATCTACCAGGGCATGGATTGGAGTGAATGGCATCTATCGATATTCTGAGCTGGCTCTATCATGGTATATATATATTGATATTCTGAGCTGGCTCTATCATGGTGTCTGAATTTACATGTTGTATGATTTCTAGTGTGTATCCTGCATACTAAACAGTAACCAATATAAGCTAGGGCTTTGCTTTACGTATATATTCAGGGAATATAAGTGGTTTTGAAAATATTCAACAATGAAGGAAGGGGGGTCTCAAAACTCTTCATCAAGCGGGGGCAACGGGACAGGGAGTGGAACATCATCATAATCTAACCACCATCAGCTGACAAAATTTGCGGATTTTTTGAAATTTTCTTGGCAAAATTTTATTTAAATTAATTAATGCTAAATATGATTACTATAGTAGATATATTATATAATTCACACACATTGATCTGTTACATATATTAATGGTGTAATTTAAATTTGTTTTATTGAAATATAGGAAATGATATTAAAAGTATTGATAATGAATATGAATTGTGCTTCTACATTGTAATTTTTCTAATCTCTAATTCTAAAAACCTGCTATTTCATAAAAATCTATTCAGCTTTTTAATAATTAAAAACATTTTCAGGAATATATTCATTGCATTCAAATATGCCTTTGTGAGTTACCAAGTATGATATTTAGATAATGATGTATCATGTATTTAATGGATTAAATACATATTGAAAATTCTTAATACCATGTCAATTATAGAGATTTAGAATATGCAACAAATATAAAATAATTTAGAAAATCAAAACAAGATTTATTACTGGGTTATTTCGTAATGAAAGGGCTGTAGGCTCAATTTCAAGTAACCCTTCACTTAACGAGGGGAATGCACGATATACAATGGTACCCTTAAACCCTTTGCTTCACTTAACGAGGGGAATGCACGATATACAATGGTACCCTTAAACCCTTTGCTTCACTTAACGAGGGGAATGCACGATATACAATGGTACCCTTAAACCCTTTGATTAGTCAGCAAAAGGAGATCTCCGTGTGTTTATCTTTTATATTGTGTTTAAATTGCCGTACAGTAGGAGTGTGCGCAGTCGTACAGTGTGAACTCAACAATTACAAGCGTGTTTCTCACCCCAAGCCGAGTCCATTTGCGCCTGATCCAATCAGGGTTGAGTCATGTGTTTATTGTCTATTCTGAACCAATAGAAATAGTATGGCGGTAACATCTATCTTTCTATCTATCTCATTATCCTTCAATTGGCGCTAAACAGAACACGGAAATATTTACTTCTACTGAAACTATAGTGTTCTGTAGGTAAAAAAGGATAATTCCATCATTCTTGATCAATTTAATGTTAAAAGAGTACTTTTCTGAATCGGAAAAGCCATTTTATAAATGGAAGGTTACTTCAAGTAACGCCTACAGCCCCTTTAAGAATCTGTCTTACTAATCTTTCTCTCAATTTCATAAAAATTAGATTTACTAGGGTTTCAGTCGCTTTGTACTTTAAAGTCGTCTTTGAGTTTTGAAATAATTTACGGCATTTATGTGTACTTCAGATTTCGACAATTTTGGTTTTGTATAATAAATTGAAATCTGAAAGAAATTCTTAATATCTTCGGTTATATGACAGCACAAAAAAGGCAGACCACATTTCGGAAATGCCAGAACTAGGAGATCAATGACGACCCTCAAGTCGTCTTTCTATCCTCAAGTTTCGTGGGACACTCTGTCACTATTAAAGCATTTTTAAGTGACCCAAAATTTGAAAGGGGGATGTACTTCACGGTACTTCTGAAATATTTCTGAGATATAGATATATATATAGATATAGATATGGTAGTTTTTCTTAACTTAGAGGTTTCTTTTCTGACAATTTTATCCGTTAGTAGGGTTTCCACGAAAAGACCATATTTATTGCGCACAATTTTATTTTTGCGAATTTTTGCGCATCTTTTCGCATTTAGCGAAATAAGTTTTGCGTAATTTGCGCAAAACCGGAAGTATTGCGCAAAATGTAAATTTTGAGGCAAAACATGTTATATCAAATTTACCTACGTTTCAGCACTTAATTAAAACAACTGAAAAGTTTATTCAAAAATGTACATTCAAATAAGTTATTATTCGATCTGCTACTCTCAATTTGATACTTTTAGTTACAAAATCTTCAAATTGAGAGACAAAAATAAACAAAACAAAAATTAGAAAATTGAAAATTGAAAATGAATGTATAGTTTATATAGATGTATGAACCTTTGACATTTCAAATGTTGACTACGTCTATTCGAATGCATATGATTAAAATATCTAACATCTATGCCCACTAAGATAAAGACAACACTGAAACTTAGTCATCAATCTTTTAAACAGCTTCAACTTTGAAGTGTCACAACGCCTTGGCCGTTGGTTTTACCTCAACAACTCACTGATTCTTTTTATGTAGGCCTAGACATATCCACTTTAAAAATGCTACGAATCTGTTTCTATCTTAAGTCTAAAATGAGTAATTGGCAAAATACTGCTCGCCTTTTGTGTGAGATCGTGCACATCTTGATTTGCAGTGTGCAATCATGCATCAGGTTGCAAAATAGAGTTTTAGGCAAGTAATCTGTTTTTTTAAGCATTACAGTTATAATAAAAAAGTGCATCTCTTAGATAAGCTAAACTATACAGTTTTCACCTTTATTCAACCTTTTACTGAAAATTTGTTTCGCAAAACAGAATAACGTAAAAGCGGAATTGTGCACGTTTGCGCGAAATTAAATTTGCGAATGATTGCGCAAAGTGCTATTTCTTCGCTCCGCGCAAAAATGTAGCGCAACGAAAGCAACAATTTGCGCTTTCTTTTGCAAAAATTGCGCAAATGGTTTGCGAATAGAAACCCTATTCGTTACTGAAAATTATAAATTTACAAAGAGATAAGGCTGGTTATATTATTTATTACCTGGAGTGGGAAGGCTGGTTATATTACTTATTACCTGGAGTGGGAAGGCTGTTTATATTATTTATTACCTGGAGAGGGAAGGATGGTTATATTATTTATCACCTGGAGTTGGAAGGATGGTTATATTGTCTATAACCTGGAGTAGACAGGCTGGTTATATTATTTATTACCTGGAGTGGGAAGGCTGGTTATATTATTTATTACCTGGAGTGAGAAGGATGGTTATATTATCTATAACCTTGAGTAGACAGGCTGGTTATATTATTTATTACCTGGAGTGGGAAGGATGGTTATATTATCTATTACCTGGAGTGGGAAGGATGGTTATATTGTTTATTACCTGGAGTGGGAAGGCTGGTTATATTACTTATTACCTGGAGTGGGAAGGCTGTTTATATTATTTATTACCTGGAGAGTTGGAAGGATGGTTATATTATCTATAACCTGGAGTAGACAGGCTGGTTATATTATTTATTACCTGGAGTGGGAAGGCTGGTTATATTATTTATTACCTGGAGTGGGAAGGATGGTTATATTATTTATTACCTGGAGTGGGAAGGATGGTTATATTATTTATTACCTGGAGTTGGAAGAATGGTTATATTATCTATAACCTGGAGTAGACAGGCTGGTTATATTATTTATTACCTGGAGTGGGAAGGATGGTTATATTATCTATTACCTGGAGTGGGAAGGATGGTTATATTATTTATTACCTGGAGTGGGAAGGCTGGTTATATTATTTATTACCTGGAGTGGGAAGGCTGGTTATATTATTTATTACCTGAAGTGGGAAGGCTGGTTATATTATTTATTACCTGGAGTGGGAAGCATGGTTATATTATCTATTACCTGGAGTGGGAAGGCTGAACGATCTTCTCTTTTCCTCGTCAAATCTCTCTCTTTCCAACCTCAATCTCTCTTCTTCTAACTGAATCTCTTCTTGTCGTTTTCTCTCCTAAATAAATCATATTCGAGACCCTAGAAACTGTGGAATAGGAAGACGACTTTTGTGTGTCTGAGCTGGGAACTTTTGTGTTGGGTACCCATAATCCAGAGCCCTTGATCTCGATATCCAGTACTGGGTTACTTTAAATTTGATAAAATGTAAAAAATATACCTTTTCAGTTTTCATATATTTAAAGAGAGAGGGCGGAGGGAGAAAAAAGAAAAGGAAGGCGAAGGGTCGAAAAGTAAAGGTAAAGGAATTTGGATGGAAAAGGGAAATGAATGGGTAAAAATAAGTGTATGGGAAAAGAAAGCAGGAAAATGAAAGGGGAAGGAAAAGGGAATATGAGAGTAAAGGAAAATTAAAGAGCACAGAAAAGATATGAAAACAGGAAAAGAAGGAAAGCCAAAGGGAAGGAGAAGGAAAGCAAAACTTAGGTATGTAGGAAGGTAGGAAGGTAGGAAGGCATAGGAAGGTAGGAGGAAGGAAGGCAGGTTAACTTATCTGACCTGAGCATACATACTCGCTAGTCTGGCTTGCTCCGTCCTGACCCTGGTAAACTCCTTCGTCTTCCGGACCCTGTTGATAATGTTCATGTAGTCCTCGTAGTCCATATCATTAGTCTTCTCCACAGCTCCAGTTTCCTTGTTCGTCCGGACTAAACCTGATCAAAAATACTTTTTTATTCAAGAAGTCTAAAAGGATTCAGGACTTACGAAGCAGTAAAAAGGGTGGTTAATTAACCATATTCCTGCTGGGGGGGGGGGGGGGTTCCCGGGACCTCCTCCCCCGACTTTTTGGGAGATATCTAAAAAAGCATTGGTCTGAGACCTTTCTACCTAACACATTCCCCTTACATTAGGATCAACGCGTTGCTTTTATGCCTACTGTCTGAATCCTCAGGCAACTGCCCGATCGCCTTATTTTACCTTTACCCAACTATATCTATTTAACTAAATCCGGTCGTCGTTGGATTTCGACATTTTATAGCTCCTTTGAAAGCATTTAACAAAAGGAAGCAGTTTGTACAGTTTTTGTAAAGAAATTTTGCATAGATTTTTGCACAGATGCCTTTGCACATTTTCAGCTTTACTTAAATAAAAATTTTGTTTTTGAAAATTTTGCATATATTTTTGAAATTTGAATACGTCGTGATAACGGCTTTTCAAAAATGTATAATATTTCATATTTTCCGCACTTTTGTGTTTGCATATTTTTGCTTAATAACTTGATATTGCAATAAAAATTTGAATATTTTGCAACTTTCCAAAAATGTATCAAATGTTATAGATCTGTATCACAATAAGGAAATAGAGGGGGGTAAACGAGACGTCAGCATGAATAGGGTGAAAGGAACTGTATAGACGTAATTTCCGGTGAAAATCAATCTTTTGACTGGCATGACGGATTCACGAATTGTGCATTATCTGGACAACTGCACAATTGAAAATAACAAATTTTAGGAGGGAGATATAATGATTTTTCTCAATTTTCAGGGAGACAGACAATAAATACTTTTCTCGAACTTTTACAATTAATCTTATTCCAGATCTTCTAAAGAACAGATTTATCGGGAACAAGACAAGAAAATATGTACTGCAATTACTGGAAGCAAAGTAAACACACTTTAGCTTCAGGGAGTATTGTAAACAAATTTAAAGCCGCTCTTCTTCTTTAAAGACTGTAAGCATAATATTAATAAAAAAATGGAATTCCCAGATTGACAACGGTATCCTTAAAAGCATTATAAAGTATGATTTAAATATCAATGTTCACAATGTTGAAAAATTATGAGTTTTAAGATTTGTTTCTCTACAAAAGTGACTTGCGCATTTCTACTGCAGGAAAACACAATAATAATTATCCGAATAAAACACTTTTAAACTTAAAAACGACAATATCTTCCAAATTATTTATCAAAGAAAGGTTTCAAGGGTACCGTTGCAAACCGGACATTGTCATCTTAGCATGGAGCAAGGTTATAACGCAAGGAAAGGTAATTGCAGTTGCGTATACTTTGTGTACATATTGAAACCATTTAAAATTCGGTGATGGTGATGGACCAAACCTCTGTAGAGTAAAAAAGTAGATGTTAGTTCCACATTTATTTAAAATATATTTCGGTCTGGGTTGACCCTCGTCAGTTCTTGAGATTGTTTCTTCACAAAGATTAAAAACAAACTCAAAACCAGTTCTCTCTGGGCGGAATTTGTAAACAAGAATAGATGCATCAGTGTTTATTTAGTATCCAAGGAGGTTAAAAGCATTAAATTTTAATATTTTTGATAATTTACGTAATAGTTTCCTATGACCAGAATATTTCATTGATTATTAATGTGAATGACAGTACACTGCATTACAAAAGATGCGTAGTGCGTACACCTCTGAAATAACTTTCCTTGCATTATAACCTTGACATATAGTTCCTGGGGATTTGTTTTTTTTGAGGCCGAGGGTTGGTTGGTTTAGATGTGTTCTGTATATGATTGTATTTTTGGACTAATTGTTGTGTAAATGTTGTTTTTGATTGAAATAACGAGAATAGAGCCATTCACTGATAAAAGATTATAGTGCAATTATTATGATAATATCATGGAAGGCAAATGTATACGTCAAAAAATACAGAATTCGATAACAATTGACAAAACGTGAAAAACGAAACGTGACGAAAACAAAACCCTAAAATGTTTGCGATAAATGAAATGAATACTAAAAAAAATTCGGCTTCGATCACTATTCGCTACTAATTCACTACTGAATAGAAATGTTGAACGTAGTTAATATTTCATAATATTTTCTTATTTTGTTATTAAATTATTTTCTTGTAGAAAACTTGTTTGACGGTTGGATCTGAATTATCGATCATTTCCATGGAAATGTCATCTTCATTATTAAAAATCCTAGAAATTACAGGAATGAATATTCTCAGAAGTAAAACTTGGATCACTTGAAAAAAATTTTAATTATAATAATTCGATAGAATCCTACTTATTTTAGCGTTCAGTCTGCCGAATCCAATTTTAATATTTTGCGAACACTCCCTTTTATCTCAAATAATAACTAGTAGTTACTTCAAGCAAATCAATAATATTAACATACAATGGTCGGCGTTTATATCAATAAAATGAAGACGTCCCAGGGACCCTCCCCCCAGCCAGAGTAGGGTTAATTGACAGCATCTTGTTTGTGAATCCTTGCTGTTTGAGAGCTTGGTAGAAATCAAATATTTGAAATAGAAAGCCGTCTTCATTGTATTGATATATTCGACGACGAATTTTTAATAAAAGAGAAAACCTAATATTTCCGCCTGACTTTCTTCTTTTACCAATGTCTTGTGTTTGCTAACCTCCTAAAATAAAAGAGACTTTTTTATTTTCAATTTTTTTCAATTTAAAAAATCAAGAATTAATTGGTTTGGTTTGGTTGGTCTGTTGGTTTGGTTTGGTTTGGTTTGGTTTGGTTTGCTTTGGTTTGGTTGGTCGGTTGGTCGGTTGGTTTGGTTGGTTTGGCTAGGTTTGGATTGGTTGGTCGGTTGGCTTGGTTAGTTGGATTTGGTTTGGATCAAATAAATGTCCAAGCGGCCGAACCAACTGATTTACGGGATAAAACGGTCAAAATATAAAATTCGGACCGACAACTTTTTATACCATTTGTCTACAAATTCATCAACTGGAATAATTTATAAATTTTTAAATAATGTATGTAAAATTTAAAAATTTAAAGAGAAAGATTTACAATTTTTTCCCAAAATTCAAAAAAAGAATTTTACTAAATGAAAGGAAAGGAGTTTTGCCACGATTACTCCCAATATATCTTTGAAACCCATTTTCAAAGACCTTAGATATTTTTAAGAATGAATTGTTAGATCAAGTAACATAATCTCAAAGGTGTTAAACACCAGGTTGAAAAGATATATCGGGACTAGAAAATTTTGATTTGCGGTAAAGACTCAATTCCATAGATTAATTGACAATAACAGATAGGACACAAGATGTCGTCTTTTGAAGATTTAGGGGGTTTTCGTTCACAATAACCCTGAGGCAGAAGCCGAACGGAGTTACGCGCATGCTACGTTGAAAACAAGACAGGCAGAGAGCCTGCGCCGTAACTCCTTTGGGCTTCTGCCTCAGGGTTATTGTGAACGAAAAACCTTAATTCTTGATAAGACGACATCTAGTGTTCTATCTGTTATGTTAGTTAATCTATGTTCAATCTCCTTTACCTTGGGTACACTTTTAGAAACTCTGATTCCAATTTCAGGATCCCTTACCGGGGTTGTTTGCTTGCTTTTAGCCTAAAAAATAATTTTTTTTGAAATATTAAATTAAACATTAAAGGGACTGTAAGCGTGGTTTCAAGTGACCTTCAAAGCAAAAATTACAATTCCTGCAATTTAAAACGATGCCCTTAAAATGTTTGTCTGATCAAGTATTAATTAATTCACGATTATTCGATTATTTAAACTGTTTATTTTCTTTAGTGGTATATCTGTGCATCCAAATGTCGTATACATATTAAACCACGAAATCTGTTGGATAAAATTAACTTAGTTTGAAATATCAAAGGTTTCCATCAGTTGGTTTCCATCAGTAGGTTGCACAAATGTAGTGATTCGGACATTTGAGTTTGTGGCAAAAATTCAGTATTCAATAATTTTTTTCATTCAAAAGTGATAATGTCCAACTGTTTAGAGGATACATTCAAGTGTCTTACTATGCAGAGGACTAAATGACAGTGTCCTAGTGTACAGAGCACAAAATAATAGTGTCCTACTATGCAGAGGACTAAATGACAGTGTCCTAGTGTAATGTGGACTACATGCCAGTGTCCTAGTATAGAGGACAAAATTATAGTGTCCTACTGTAAAGAGGACTGAATGATACTGTCCTACTATACAGAGAACTGAATGACAGTGTCCTAGTGTACAGAGAATAGTGTCCTACAGTACGGAGTACTTAATGCTAAGGTCCTACAGTACAGAAGACTAAATAAAAGTGTCCTACTGTACCTAAAGAAAAAAATTATTGTGTCCGTACACAGGACTAATTCTAGTGTATGTTCACACGACTAAATTATATTGTCATTACACAGGACTAAATAATAGTGTCCTGCTATATCCAGGTCTGATCAAAAAACGTGTTTACCTGAGGTTGTTTTAAAGTATTTTGACCGTCGGACATTTTGCGTCCAGGGTTTGCTATTGCATCTGGTCTTGCTGTTGTAGGTCTACTACAACTTTATTTTCAAACCCCGGGACAAGCCCCCCCCCCCCGGAACAATTTTGGTATCCCCCACCCCCTAATCTGGAAAACTTGGGGCGCAAGGAGAGAGGCAGCTTCTAGCCCATTTTATTATTTATATATACAATAAACGTGATCAATTTAAAGAAAATCTTAATTCCTATATATATATATTTTTAAGAATGGATTTTTACAAAGTTATTAAGTGGCCAAAATTTATTTTATATTCTATGAGGGGGAGGGGGCACTCTTTCATCCCCCTCCCTCCTCCTACTTGAAAAATGTCAAAAGTTACCACTGTACCAAACTAAACAATTAAAAAAAAAGTTTATGTGGTTTTCAAACCTTAAAAATTCTTTTTACAAAGTACAGATTTTTCTTCATTTAATACAACGAGAAACTTTTAAAAAAAATTTCCATTACAATCTCTCCCCCTTACTCCCCCCCCCCCTCCACCTCCATCAAACTTAATCTTAAAACTATGTTTTTTAAGAAATAAGTGAAAAAGAGATTATTTTTAATTCAATCATAAGGTATTAAGATTTTTTTTAAATTGATTACGTTCATATTTCGTTTGATAATCTGTTCATACGATAATCTGAATTAAATCGTGTTTTCCTTCAAGAAATTCAAAACAAGTATTTAGCCATTAAGAAATAGATTTTTTGAAAATCTAATTTACTTTTGCTAATTGGTTCTTCAAATTTAAATCAATTAAAATTCAATAATAATATAATAAAATAATAATAATAAATAATAATAAAAATAAATAAAATAACAAAAGGTCAAAGGTCAACAATATCCGGCAATATCTTTATTCTCCTAGTTGCGTGCAATAAATGTAACAAAAAGTTTATGTGAAAAATAAGTTTCCTGAATGGTTTTGGATTGGGGTTGCTTTGTCTATATCTATCTACAGAGTTTAGATATTGAATATATTCATCATCTGTATCCTCTGTCCTCCTGCACAAATCTTTATCAAAAAAAAAATATATCTTTATGATAAAGCGCAACTGGTCTATTTAAGGGGGGGAGGAGGGGGTCAAGAATTTTTACTTGTGTGCAAATCATCCTCAACAAGGCGTGGTTAGGGTTTACAGCGAAAAGGAAAAATCGTTTCGCGAAATTTTTTGCGAAAATTCATAAAAAAGACAAAATACAGCTTCAACTCCTATGGTTTTTGCAAAAATTTCACGATTTTTTTTCGTGAAATTTCGCTTTGTTTTCACATTTTTCGCTTTTGTCATTTTAACGAAAAAGTGCGAAATTTCGCGAAAAAGTTTGCGAAATACGAGCTAAAATGTGCTGCAAATCCAAGGCGTGCTGCATGCCAAAAAATTCTCAAACTGAATTTCTGGATAATTTTAAGTGACCCTCCATTTAAAGATATATATTGGCATGCCTCATACCCAACGGTACCGTTAAAAGCTTTGTTTGATCGAGATCAAGAATGTATGAAAGATCTTGATTTTCTCTTATAAAATTAATTATTTTTCAAATGTGGTTTCTGTTTCACACCCGATGGAGGAAATTTTCATTTTTAAACCCTTTATTATCTAGATCTAAACGATGATATCATTCATTTTATAGATCAGATGCAGGTTTTAAAGGTACCGGTGTGAATCATGTCTCCCTTTTAATGAAAGTTCACTTGAAATTACAATGAGAGTCCCTTAGTTCATCTCTGTATTTTTGGGATAAAATACAATTTCCTCTTAATGTGTTTCAATAAACTACTCGTTTCGTAAACTGTCAACCAAAAGTGTTTTTCTTATGGGCAATTCCAGGAATCCAGGTAGCTAAATACGAACAATATCAGTATTACTTTTTCAATGCTAAGTTTAAGATAAAAATTTCCTAGCAGATGGGCTTTTCTCTTTAGAAATTCGTTCAAAATTTCTCCTGGTGGCATTGTTGGCAATAATGGCATTATTCTTATTCTTGTCATCCTTCGATTGAGCTCGTTCACTTGCTGTACTCTGATTAGGGTGGTTGGTCGTTGCTGGGGTGCGCAGGGTGCAGTGCGCACTTTGTGCGCGTTTGGTTGCCGGGACTTTTTCTTTAAACCGTCCCCTCCCTCGTTCCTCAGTATCTAGAAAACAATGAAATGTTCTTCTTGTACATTTTTTAAAAGTAAATGATCGATATTTGAAGAAGGGAACCACTTTCTACAAAACGTTTTTTTAAACTGTTGTGTACTTTATCATTCAATCTTACTGCTAAGTGAATTTCATTATAACAGTGCTATAAAGTAGCTATCCTGCTATAGCTAAATAAGATAGATAAGCAAGATGGCTACCAACCTGTTTCAAACTGAGGTTTCCCTCTTCTAGATTGCAGGGGGGACAGTAACAACTCCTCCTCCTTGTCTGAACTTGCATCAAACGAACTTTTTAAATTTGAAAATCTTGAATTCCAGTCCTTCATCCGACGCATACTCTCTGGGGTTAGCTCGGACATTTTATAGCTTGGCGTTGAGATCTCCAACTTTTTGGAGTTGAAGATCTCGTGGTCCAGAGTCGACTCACTGTCCTGCTTTTCTTCGACAGATTCTCTGTCGTTGTCTGGATCCTGATAGACAAGGTTTTAGGAAATATCTTTATAAAAAATTATATTTTTATAGTGAGGATGCCGGTGGGGGTGGGGGTCTCTCTCAATATTTATTTTTTCCCCTCAATACTTATTTTTCCCTACATTATTACTGCAAACGGTTTGAAATAGAACGATTCAGCCGTTTTGGCGTTTATATTGGACACAAACAAGTAGACAGACATACATTTACATACAGGGTGTCCCAAAAAACATGGGAATTCAGTGACGAATAGTATATCGTCTTTGCTATGAATTAGTATTGTAATACCTATTTTCAAAAGCCATAATATTATTATGTCTGCTAGAGTTTATTTTATGAAAAGGGTAAAAGACTGTAAAGATGTGTCTATAATGTCTCTGCAAGATGAACAGTGAAGACGGACAAGTTTTCTCTGTTTGTATACTGCAATTTTCTTGTTTTACTAAGTACAAC